>NC_053163.1:61622523-61765023 GCF_016835505.1 Polypterus senegalus
ACTCTCGGCGTGTAATGCCTGCCTGTGTCTCATGGCGTGTGTGCGCCTGCCTGTGTCTCTCAGCAACGTCTGCGTCGTCGTCTTGTGCTGTCTGTGTCGCAGCGCTCATGCGCAGCGTGCATGTGTGTGCGCCTGCCTGTATCTCCTGCTCTTGTGCGTGTGTGTGTGCGCCTGCTCTGTGTCTCTCGCTCTTGTGTGTGTGTGTGTGCCTGCCTGTGTCTCGCTCTTGTCGTGTGTGTGCTTCGCCTGTGTCTCTCGCTCTTGTGCGCATGCGTGGCGCCTGCCTGTGTCTCGCTCTTGTGCATGTGTGTATGCGCCTGCCTGTGTCTCTCAGCGTGTGTCGCCTCGCCTGTGTCTCCTCGCTCTTGTGCGTGTCAATGCGCTAACCTGCCTGTGTCTAAGCTCTTGTGCGTGTGTGTGCCTGCCTGTGTCTCTCGCTCTTTGTGTGTGTGTGTGTGTGCGCCTGTGTCTCTCGCTCTTGTGCATGTGTGTGCGCCTGCCTGTGTCTCTCGCACGTGTGTGTGTGTGTGTGTGTGTGCCTGCCTGTGTCTCTCGCGTGTGTGTGTAGCCTGCCTGTGTCTCTCACGCGTGTGTGCGCCTGCCTGTGTCTCTCGCCGTGAATGAGTGTGCCTGCCTGTGTCTCTCGCTCTTTGCGTGTGTGTAAGCCTGCCTGTGTCTCTCGCTCTTGTGCGTGTGTGTGCGCCTGCCTGTGTCTCTCGCTCTTGTGTGTGCGTGTGTGTAAGCCTGCCTGTGTCTCTCGCTCGTGTGTGCGCCTGCCTGTGTCTCTCGCTCTTTGACGCGTGTGTGTGCGCCTGCCTGTGTCTCTCGCGCTTGTGTGTGCGTGTGTGTACGCCTGCCTGTGTCTCGCTCTTGTGCGTGCGTGCGTGCGTGCGTGCGTGCGATGCGGCGTCGCGTCGCGTGCGTCGCGTGCGTCGCCTGTGTCTCTCGCGGCGTGTGCGCCTGCCTGTGTCTCGCACATGTGTGCGCCTGCCTGTGTCTCTCGCTCTTGTGCGTGTGTGTGCGCCTGCGTGCGCCTGCGTGCGCCTGCCTGTCTCTCTCTCTCTCGTGTGTGTGTGCACCTGCCTGTGTTTCTCTCGTGTGTGTGTGTGCGCGCGTGTGTGTGCGCCTGTCTTTGTGTGTGTCTGTCTCTCTTTCTCTCTCGTGTGTGTGTGTGCGTGCGCCTGTGTCTCTCTCTCACGCGTGCACATGCGTGCGTGCATCTGTGTGTCTCTCTCTTGCACGTGCATGTGTGTGTGCGCACCTGTGTCTCTTTCATGCGCGTGCATGCATCTCTCTTTCTCTCGCGTGTGTGCGTGTGTGTCTGTCTCTCTCTCGCGCTCTTTCTCTCTTGCTGCACAGGGAATGCACAGGGAGAGACTGAACACATGCGTAAAGTATCGGCGCACACAAACCGAAAGGGAAACTGGCTCGTTTGTATACCTAGTGTGTGGTCGTGAACAGATGCAAAAGTTTGGCGAACTTTTTGGTCATAACCCGATTTGTACGTGTTCAGAGACGTTCACGAACTGAGGTTCCACTGTATTAGATTCCTAATGTGTAAAATTATAATATAGCTTGACGTTTAATAGGCTTTTTCTTAACACCTCCCATTATCCAACATTTTCACTTATCCGACGTCCTGCCGGCCCGTTTATGTTGGATAAGTGAGACTCTACTGTATATGTAACCTGGTCAGGTTTGAAAAGGAAAATATAACCTTGTTTGTGCCCAGAGGGGACTGGGCGGTCTCTTGGTTTGGAATCCCTGCAGATTTTATTTTTTTTCTCCAGCCGTCTGGAGTTTTTTTTTGTTTTTTTTGTCCACCCTGGCCATCAGACCTTACTTATTCTATGTTAATTAATGTTGACTTATTTTTATTTTTTATTGTGTCTTCTATTTTTCTATTCTTCATTTTGTAAAGCACTTTGAGCTACATTTTTTCTTGTATGAAAATGTGCTATATAAATAAATGTTGTTGTTGTTTGTGTTAATAAAGCTTATTGTAATCACAGACACACACTGTCTTGCCTAGCGGCTCCCTCTAATCCTATCTTGTAATATTAGTACTATGTGCTGTTCAATAGCATTTAATATTTATTAATCACTGTGATTGATACAAATGTTAGTTGCTGTGTTTTTGTCTGCTGTTGGTTTTTTTTTTTCCCTTTTACTCAACAGGTATTGAAGCAGATTGTCGGTGTTTTGTTTTGTCTCCCCCTCTCTCTCTATCCTCCTTTTTATCTTTTCTTCCATTGTCCACCATCTGACTCTTTCCCCACTTTCTTCCTTTTTCTTTTGTTTTTGTTTTCCCCCAGTCCGGTCTGTGACTATAACAAACCTATTTAAATGAAAAATAAATATATATATATTTAAAAAAAAAAAAGCCATGAATGATGACAGCACAGCTACACATACATCACATACGCATGTGTCATCTGTGTTACTGACAGGCTGAGGAAAAAAAAAAATAAATAAAAAAATAAAGCTTATTGAAGGAATTGGGATACAAGTTGTGGGGGTTCGGTAAGGTTGAGTATACAGTGATCCCTCGCTATATCACGCTTCGACTTTCGCGATTTTTTTCTCATACACACTTACGTCACTAAGCATGCGCTTTCTGAGAACTTTTATCTAAGCCCTACAATGGCTCCTAAACGTGCTGCTTTTTCTAAGTCTTCTAACTATAAAACTAAGTGCTGGAGGAAGATGCTTACTATCCAGGAGAAGGTGAAACTCTTGTATATGATTAAAGATGGCAATACCCTACAAAAGCCTCCTCACGCATATGAAAAGACAGCGCCAGCAACTGCCTATCAAGATGTTCTTCAGCCGCGCATCTAGACACCCACTGCCTACTCCTAGTACTTCTTCACTGAAGACAACAACGCACCTGCTGAAGATACTGCACCACCTCTGAAGACTCTCCTACTGAGGTCGTGCCTTCATAGGTTAATGGTTGTGTGCAATTAAATGTACAGTACAATAATCTACTATATAAAAGTGTTCGGGATTGTCCTTCCATCCCGTGAGTGCAAAGCGTAGCGGTATTCCGCTTATTACAGACTTACTACTTGTGGCTTGAGGTACGAAGCGACACAATGTGAGCAGAGTTCTGGTGCTCTCATCGTTTCCTTGCTTTTGTGCGCGATGCGCTGGAAAAATAGACAAAATTTTGTCTCTGGAAATAATTAATGTTGATGGAGTACAAATGCCTCACCGCGTAGTAAATATCAGGGGAGATGGTGCTTGCTTATTCTCATCTATAGCTTATTTAGTGCATGAAACTCCGTCTTTAGCGGTACAGATTCGGGCTGACATTGTACGACTTTGGACAGGCACTTGAGGGGATAAAAAAAATCTTAGGAATGAGCACTTTGATGTTCTCATTCCCTACACTTACATGCCTGATGTACACACGGAGCGCACAAAAATTGAGGATAAAAGTCGGTGCCTTAAAAGGCGAGTCGCCCTAGTAATATGATATTTGTAACGTCTAATATGTCTTATTTTCTCTTATTTTGTCTAATATATTGGGTATCTGAGGTGTAATGGTGACTAAATGGTGTTATTTCATGTCTAGAGGGCTCTAATAATGTTAAAAAAGTATTTACAAGGTCGTAAACAGGTTTTCTATGCTCTAACTACAGTATGAAAATATTCGATTTATAAATAAAGAATCCTACTTCGCGAAAATTCATTTATCACGGTAGAGTCTGGAACGGATTAACCGTGATAAACGAGGGTTCAGTTAAACAACAGATGTAATATAGTTCAGAGAGCCGAAACCAGGAAAAAGGAAAGTACAGTTTCAGGCAAACCGCCAAAACAAGGAGTGGCAGAAAGAGAGACTGTTGAGGCAGCACGCCGAAACAAGACATAAAGAAAGAGAAAAGAGAGGTGCTGTTGAGGCAAAACGCCGAAACAAGACAGGAAGAAAGAACGATAAAGAGAGAGTTTGTTGTAAGAAGAGACTGTTGAGGCAGCACGCCGAAACAAGGAGTTGCAGAAAGAGTCGTAGTTGAGGCAGCACACCGAAACAAGACAGAAAGAGAAAAGAGAGGCGTTGTTGAGGCAAAACACCGAAGCAAGACGGAAAGACAGACAGAGGAACTAACTTTAGCACACGGCTAAAACATAAAAGGAGTTGGGTGATAAAGGGAAAGCCGGCAGGCAGGACACAAATCCAGAAATGGCGATCAGCGAATAAAGAGGATGTTTGAGAAAGAGGGAGACAGGAGGCATAAAGGAGGTACCCGAGTATAAGGAGGAAGATATAAAACAAGGTCTGTGTTTATTTTGTTTGTTTGTTTTAAAGTGGCTTAAATAAACTTTCAAGTGAAGGGGCCAGTTTTTGTTTTTGTTTGTTTGGCCACTACGCACCCGAGCTACGTTTGGGGCCCCCAGCAGAATGAGTAATATTTACTGACTGGGTAAATAAGTCCTTGGGGAGCTCACCAGTAGTTTTGGACCCATGATATACGTATAGTTATAAATAATTTAGTGTTTGTGTTTTATGTATAGTGTATATATTTGTAAATATCTCAAGTTTGAAAAACTGTTAATTTTTCATTTAAGTAAAGAGAGTTTAGTTGTAGTAATATCTGAGTAACAGTGCTTGGATTGGGTATTACCGGGCTTAAAGTGGGCTATAGTGAACCTGCCAACAATAGAGGTGGCGACACCGTTATAAAGAGCTCAGGCCTTTGCCTACTGATAAAGGATTGGTGTTGCAAGGGGGTTACATTATATATATTATATATATATATATATATATATATATATACACACACACACACACACTTACATATTTAATAAACACTTTTTTGAGCATTTTTACATCTTGCCATATATTGCTTCACAAATAGACAAGGTTTTCCTTTTCATGACCCCAATCTTTTATGTGCTTTTTTCTGTTCTAGTACAATATACCAGCTACATTACAGTAATAGAATAATTGTTAAAATATTTGAAATTTAATATCTCCCTCCCGACATGTACATTCAGTGTTCGTCCTACGCCTTTCTTGCTCGTTTGGCAATTGTATTGCCCAAGTGAAGGTACTAATACCTAACTCTTAATACCTAAATCTTTGCCCATTTTGAGAAGGAAATGCTGTTGCCATAAGCCACAGTCTAATATGTGCCATTACACTGCCATCACAGGTTGGCATTGCTGACACTCAGGTCAGATCCTGGAGTTTTCAATTTGATATTTTATCAGTCTTTTACTAACCAGTCTACAGTTTGTCTTCTTAAAGTCATATCACATTCCACAACATTGCAGTGATTTTCAGGCACTTTGTTTATGTGATCTTAGCCAGCCAGAGGCAGTTGTGGTGCGCTCCTTCAGTCATATGACATACCCAACAACTCAGTCTAATCAGTCTACAATCTGCCCTGTTTGATTTAGTCTTAAGTCGTAGTGGTGGGCTCAATGTGTGTGTGAGCTGAAAACCAATGAGTGCTGAGCTGGAAGTACAATGCGTATGTACACAGTATTGCAGCTTCAATGAAAAAATAACGCAGCTGTTTTAGACCTTACAAACAGAAGAGAGGGACATCTGTCTCAGGTACCAAAACAGCATGGAAAAATGGCTGAGATTGTTGTCGAAGCATTCATACGTCACCATCTCTATCAGGCAGCACATTTTTGGCTGTCAGAAAAAGGACCAACCTTTTGAGACTTTGGACATGTGGAATTGTGCCGTGAACGCTGCCCTAGTCTTGTGTAATTTATCATAACCTGTAATTTCTACTTGTGTAACCTGATATCCTCAGGCAACGGGATCAGCAACTGCAGTCATCAAGTGACATCCATTCCAACTAGAAGTCACGTAATGTGCCAATGGCTTTAGTCTAATGCAGCATTGCCTTAGTTATTTTGGGGCCTGGAGCTCAAATCAGTTGAGTCTTTAGTCTGGCAGTCTTCATTGCTTAGTAGTTGTAAGGAGTGGTGTGGTCCGATATACAACTTTCTTACTGTTACACTCAACTGCTATCAGAACTGTTGACAACTTTCACCAAATGTTTCACCATGAAACATTTAAGTCTGATGTCTTGGTAACTAGACAAAAGACTGACAGCTTCTGATTTAGATAACACATAGCACCTAATAAAGCCTAATAAAGTAGCCATGCATTGTACATCTATCAAAAATCTCTAATATTTATAACAAACTGCGGTGGGCAGGCACCCTGCCAGGGGTTTGTTTCCTGCCTTGCGCCCTTTGTTGGCTGGGATTGGCTCGGCAGACCCCCGTGACACTGGATATAGAAGGTTGGATAATGGATAGATGGATTGGAACGGAACGAATGAGGCCATTAGAGCCTCTGCTAGTTTTTGCTCCCAAGCTTTACAGATCTCCCACTAATAAAGCTTCAAATGAAAATCCTCTTAAATCATTTATCTTAACAATATCTTACAATTCAGTTTTGCCATTCAGTTTCCTTCACTGAGCTACTTAAGCTACTTAATAAACATGCAGATCAACAATCAGCCAAACAATGTGTTGAAAGTTTCTAGTTTCTTGGCTGCAAAATCTTGAAGCTGAAACATACTTGGGAAACCTGTCACAATCTCTTCAAGACCCGTTGTGAACGTTCCTACCATTCATCCAAGTTTACTTCGAATGTCCTTCTAATGTAAGGTATCCTTCTGGTTAAAAGACTTTGGAAAATTTTTGCTTACCTTGATATTGATTTTGGTTAAGAACGATACTTGTGAAGCTCAAGTTTTCATCCCAGAATCTGCGATTCTTCAGCAGTTTTCATTCATTTGTCATACACAGGCTACCACCAGCACATTCAGATAAAATCCTATTTGTTTTAATAAGCTTTTGCATGAACTTTCACAATTGTTGCCATAGCACAAGGAGGTGATGTGTCATTTTATTTTTAGAATCACTTCTCTTCTGAATCAATTGCAGGGAGTTGCTCAACCCTACGGTAATTATAAGGGAGAACAAATATTTGGAATATTAGTTCAGTTCTTAAGTCATATTAAATGATTTAACAAGCAGCCAAAGGAGAAAGTAAATAATGAGGCAGTGGTTCAGTCTTGTGCATTTGTGGCTTCAATTTGTTTGTGCACTTTTACAATACATACCTTGCAGGATCTGGGGCTGTCCTATAGGTGCCGGAGAATCCTCCATGTTGAATTTCCACATTTCTGTGCCTGTTGGCAGCATCTCAGTTTTCATAGAGGCTGTTTAATGTATAGTCAAGTATGCTTAGGTGTTCTTATAGTGTAGCGTTCCTCAATTACTGTCGCAGAAGCCTCCAGGGTTTCACTCAAACCAGTTTCATAGATAACAAATAATTAAACTAGGTATTAAAATATACAGCTTGTTAGCACTTATGTGTCAAAAGCAATTCTTTACCACAGTTTAGATTTTTCATTTTCTGAGAACATTAACTATATGTTTTGTGGTCCAAAAACAGATTTGTAACCCTTGACCTATCCCTTCTCTCATTTATTTCAAAACATTTTATTAGCAGACACTTTGTGATATGTATTTACATATACAAGTACACAGGTTTAAAGGGAAGCACATCAGCTGGAGAGCTGGTGGTTCCTTTCTCATTTGCACCTCATTATTAACTGATGGCTAGTTAAGAAACTTGACAACAATTAAAACATACATGAAGTGCTTAAAAATATAACAATGAATGGTTCTGAATCAAAACAAGTTGACTAAAACTAAACCCAAAAAACATATTGTTTTAGCGGTAAATAAGTGAGTTCTAATTAAGGAAGTGATTAAAGTGAAAACCTAATGCCCTCCATGATGTAGCTGAGAAGCCCTAATGTTGTGCCTGCAGTTTCATTGATGGGGAATTCTCCTTTCCAAATAACATGACTATTGTTGTCTATCACCCTCCAGGTTTACTCGGGATCTTCCATGACGAGCTCTCTTTCCTGCAAGATGAAGGCAGCCTACTTTTAATTCTCTGGGACCTCCTTTCCAATCACCTCACTACCTGTCCACTTGAACCCATCTCCTCACATCTCCTTCAGGCCATCTCACCCTCACAGATTCCTGTAATTACACACATCAGCAACACCTCCCTCAGCTCAGGTACATTTTCTACCATCTCCAAATAAGCTGTGATAACCCCACTTCTTAAAAAACCAACACTCGATCAACAACCAGCTACAGGCCTGTCTCTTTCCTTTCCAAAACAATTGAGCGCGTTTTTTTTTTTTTTGCTTGATACCAACCAGTCCAGCTTCAAGAGGAACCACTAGACTGAGACAGCTCTACTGACTGTGGTCAACCAGCTACAACTTGCCAGAGCTACCAACATAACATCGGTCCTGATCCTGCTAGATCCCTCTTCTGCCTTTGACATGGTCAACCATGACATCCTTCTTGCCACACTTTAACACTGGCATCACTGCACTGCTCTCAGATGGTTTGAGTCCTGCTTCTCAAGCAGATCCTACAGTGTGTCCTGGCGAGGAGAGCCATCAAAGGCAAATCAGACATGCTCAGGATTACACCAAGGATAAGTGCTGGGTCCTCTACTCTCTTCTCTGTACACCACCTTGCTGGGCTCTCATCCAACCCCATAGGTTCTCTTGTCAGTGCTATGACAAAGATACACAACTGTACATGTTGTTCCCTCTGGATGACAACATGGTATTGGCTACAGTATCTGCTTGTTTTAATGATATCTCAACCTAGATGATGGACCACCATGTACGGCTCAACCTGGCAAAAATAAAGGTTCATGCGATCCTGGCCATTTTAACTCCGCCATCTTTGTACAGCTTGGCTCACTGTCACTAACACATGCGAGGTAAGTATGCAACCTTGGTGTGGTGATTGAAGAGCACCTAGCTTTTTCTGACCACATTTCTACAAGATCAGACCTTATCCAACAGAGCATACAACATAATGTCTTATCCAGGCTTTGGTCTTATGTCTGGACTACTGCAACTCACTCCTGGCAGGAATAGCATCTGCCAAGCAAATAAATGTACATGGAATAGATAATGAATGTCTGATATGATAACCTATAAGAAATTCACAGAACCTTAAATTGCTGGATAGGCTAGTCTTAGAAAAATTGATGAAGCAAAAATGTGCCTGTTAAATTCATTTTGAAAATATCTGCATTTATATATTGATTGATTGACTGTATTATTTGTGAGTCTGTATCCTTGTTTTTTAGGTTTCTGCCATTGTATGCATCTGAATTTCTCTATGGGATTAATATAGTTTAGCTAATCTAGAATGTGTCACTTTCCTAACATATCTGAGAAGGCAGGATAAGATCACCATTTAAAAAAAAAAAAACTTTGTCCATCTCTATTTCTGAAAATGTTGCTTGCTACTGACGGTTGTAAAGTCATCATAATGTAATGGCATTAAAAGTGGATGACATTTAGTCCAGACCAATGGTCGATTTACCAAAAACATGGATTACACATATTATAAAAAGATGTAAAATGAAGGAATACTAAGAAAAATCTTAAGCACTTGTGCTTCTGTACAATAAAGTAACAGAACAGATTTCTACTTGGCTGAATAACCACATTGTGCTTTTCAATTGTGTTAAAGTACCTACTGTAGTATAAAAGGCTTCAATCAGCGTAAAATGATCATTTTTGAATGTACCAAATGTGACAGTTGCATTACATTCCAATTGGCTCAACTGCACTGGCTTAATATCCAATGCATCTTCCAAAACTGGTATAGTACAACGCCCAGAAATATCACTCTAATCTACATTCGCCTACACCTGAAATCTTCTAAGAACAGCCATCTCACTATAACTAAAAGCTTGCTACAAACCCCTCCCTACATATTCATTCAGCTTTATAGCTTCTAAGTTTTAGGTTTTGAAGATGAAGAGCTAGGTTTGGGATATAGTGGTGACAGAATAAAGGACTGAAAGTTATTCATTTACAGGATGCATAGAATTATCTGTAATGTGATATACAGTAGTTAGTTTCTGACCAGAATTTACATCAGAGGAATAATTGATAGTATTTAGTTTTAACCATTGTACTGTTAATTTTAGCATCAAAAAAATTAATGTAACACTGGTAAATTGGGCAACTTTTAGCAATTACCTACTGTAACATAGTTCTGTTCTTATAAAGTTTAACGTTAACATGCAAGTTTGACAGCTGCTCACTTTTACATTATTAAACTAGAATCCCTAGAAAAAGTTTGTTCCCTGAACACCCTACGGTTCCTAAAATGTGTAAGGAACATTGTATTTCCTTAATCATTGCACCAATTGCTTGCCAATAACCACTTGTTTTGCAAATGTGTCATTTAGCTACACTGAACTTGCACGAAGATATCCCCCCATTGGGACAGCTGCAGCTATCCCACAGCCAGAATTTTCACTCAAAAATTCTGCATTGAAGATTTTATCTAGTAAAGAGTTGTAGGGAATTATATAGATAATGATATATCGTTATTTGAAATACATACATTTTATGTGTGTTTCACGTCTACAGTGATCTGTGAAAATGTACGATAAAATAAGAAATGTTAGGTCTTGTAGACACATATCAATGTGTTTATTAAATCAAATATAACCCCTTGAGAATGCAAGTTTTGCAACTATCATGCTTATGTGACATCAAGCTAATTACAACAGCACACACATACACAATTTGTCATTTAGCATTAACTTTTAAAACTAACAGATTTACACACTGTTACTCAAATGCAATATATTTAGTATATAAAATAAAACTGCTTGAATGTGAAACACAAAATTTTAGTAAATCTGTTAAGCCAACAATTCTTCTTTAACGTATATACAAGTTAAATGCAGGTTATGATTATTACAATAGCTTTATTAACTCAAACGAATATCACAATGGTACAGTCTTGTAAGAACTCAAATTACCTAAAAGATAAATATGTTTTGCCTACACACACAACAGTAAAACTACTATTGCCCGCCCCAAAATTTTCTTTATTTATTTATTTATTGACTGGATGTTTACAGACTAGTCCATCAGACTTTATTCAATCACAGTCACATTTACAGCCAGAAAAGCACTCATCAGAATCTAAATATGAAATTCAGCAGCATAGTGCTGAAAAAAAAAAAGCAAAACAGGTTAGGAAAAATAATCTTTATTTCATAACACAACCTAAAAATAAACTGCAAAACATGAATAAGACCTGAATAGACACAACAATGCAAATATTCACAGTTAAAGATGTAATTGGCTCATTGCTGGAAACAATAACAACAGTTATAATAATAATCACAATAATAATCATCATCATCTTATTGGACTAAGTCATAATGTACTTTTTTCTAAAAATGGAAAAGAAACACAGGGAATGAATATTACTCTTTAAAACTGATCAGCACTTTAAAGAATTATATCATTGTTTCTCTTACAGAAAAATCAAAGTTAAAAGTTAGTTTGTTGGAAGATGTGAAGATATTAGATAAATGATTTTTATTTAATGACAAACCATGACAATAACAACACATCGCACAAAACAAACATCAAAACCAGTTTTAATTAGGTAGTAGGGTCATTGGAGAGATAAGAAGATTAGCAAAGAGTATTGATCTTTTTTAGTACCCTGCCGACCTGGTTCATTATTTAACAAACATAATTTTCTGTTATTGTGCTAAGCATAAGTACAACACAAACTTATTTGTAAACATAACACAAACTCTGCCTATCTTTTTTTTTTACATTCATTTTGACAGTAGAATTATCAAACTTCAGGACTCTGAAACACGAGCTTTCAATGCAAAGTCAGCACTCAATTTACGCATAATATCCCCGTGTTGCATACCTGATAGTTCATTTTTAGCACTCTTGTAGTTTTCCTTGACAAAAGCTGCAAATGGTGTGAGTTTTCCCTCATTGGCAGACTGCTTCTTATTTGATGGATTCATCAGTATTAGCGTACCCTGGCAGAAAGCACACACAAAACGCTGAGTGTCCAGTGACTTGGAGTGACGGCCAATCCTGTAGGAGAGAAAAGATAAACATAACTTTTCTTGTATGTGCTTCTGTAATGGAGAATAATATCTAACATATAGGTTGGTAACATTTATTATTAATGTCTAACAATATACATCTTTAAACAATTGTATCTAGTTTTAAAGTGCTAAAGGAAGCTGGATAAATCAATTTTTGTTACCGCCAAAGTTTTGTTGATAAGAAGAGGACCATCTGGGACAATTTATGACTTAATTACCTTCCTTTCTTATTTGCTTGAAACTACATCTGTATATTCTTTTGAAAATGAAGAAAATACTAATAAAGCTAGACTGAGGGAGCTGTTTAATTGGCGAGTTAGGGGCAACAAAGGGACAATAAGAGGAGGCTTGCAAATGCACGATCTCTGTCATTTTCCATCCTGAGAAGAGGAGGAGAAGCCATGCTGCCTGCCTCTGTCTCACCATTCAAACGCCTGCAGGAGTAAAGATCAGAATACATAAGCCAGACAGGCGCCCGATACAAGTAATAAGCATATGAACACAAGATGAACCAGTACTTAATTTGTAATGATATTTTTGTCACACTCATTTTACGTTATTTTAGGTATACTAGGGTTGTCAGACAGGATGTTGCTATTCAAATATAATTTGAATTTATTTAAAAAAAAAGTGACTTTGTTTTACTTGCACCGATTTTGGCATGGAGTTATTTCTGATGCACTAAGCAAAGCTGCAGTATTTTACTTCACTTCCACGATCAGTCTTTTTTCATAATTTTACTAATAAAAACAACAAGCTAACCATTTAAAATATACAACCAGACCCTTAAACAATGTAGTTTTTTGTACTTTTTTTTTCTATCCCACTATTCTGCTCAACAAGTGTACTCATTAAAATTTTTCTAAATGCTTTTCCAGTGCCCAAAAAGTTTCATTTTGCATCTGATTGCATCCTGTTCACTCTTAATCTTGGGGTCCCTGAATGTTTATTGCTAAGACTTCTTCATTATAGCAAATGGAATACAACTGTGAGAATTCTGATTTTTTTTTGTTGCAACTAACATACTGAAGAACCTTGTTAATATTAGCCAACATGCTGTGTCACACACACACACACACACACACACACACACACACACACACACACACAGGATAAAAAGGGCATATCATCACCATTTACCTGTTCATCCATCAATTATTTTTTGAGAAAAACACTACTAAATCAACTCTGATTGTATTGTAAAAAAGAAGAGTC
Source organism: Polypterus senegalus (assembly GCF_016835505.1). Classification (NCBI taxonomy): domain Eukaryota; kingdom Metazoa; phylum Chordata; class Cladistia; order Polypteriformes; family Polypteridae; genus Polypterus; species Polypterus senegalus. Next base: position 61,635,719 of record NC_053163.1, read on the forward strand.
AAACAGATTTACTCACATCTGTGTGAATTTTTCCCCCTTATGGATTCTACTGTTTTAAGAATCCACTTAGTTTATGTGCCCAATTGAAATGTCTTTGATAAGAGAAAACAGGAATGTAGTCGGGGAGGAATACAGCCTTTTTGTTGGTATGAAGAAAGCAAGCAGAAAGGAGATGCACTCTTGTCAGGAGCAGGATAAAACTATGATGGGAACAGGGCTGATAAATCAATATAGTGCAGACCACTAGTTGGTGGTGTTGTTAGTCTTGAATGAAAGGGTACTAGACCCAACTCCACCAGCCCGGAATATTCTGCATAGAGGTTTACAAATAAATACAGTGGGATGCAAAAGTTTGAGCAACCTTGTTAATAGTCATTATTTTCCTGTATAAATCGTTGGTTGTTACGATAAAAATGTCAGTTTTTTTGGTCTCGTCCGATGCGAGAGATGGACGTCTGAAGTGGAGCTCCGCTAGCAGTGGTGCTATTTTTCATATTATTTGCTTATTATTCTGAGATATCCTGTATTTATTCAACCCGAGAGGGACCGCTACAGTATATGTAAACACATATAAACATGGCCAACAAGAAGGGGTCGAAAGAATCGAAGACTAAAGCTACATCCAAGCTACGATCAGCAAGCCCTAGCTCGAGATACGGCCTCTCAGAGACAGACCTGGATCAGATGGGCGAAAGTACAGACTCCTCGGGACCACGGTCCGCTACATCGTCGGCGGCTGAGAGCGAAAAGGGGAGCGAAGGTGCGATCGTGAATGCAGATGTGGATAGCTCGCCGATTGGAGAGGATTACCTGAAACTGGAAAAGGCGGGAGGTCCGCGGCTTCAGTTACGCAATCGCGGGACTGGAGCAGCGGGGACACCGCTTCAGCAGAGTCTGCTGCTTCATCTACGGTACAAGAAGGCACAATTGAGCTATCTGAACTGAAAGTGTTGCTCGTTGAGCTCAGGCAAGATATAAAGAAAAGCGAGAAGGCTAATGAGAAAGCAACGACAAAGGCACATGAGAGACTGAAACAGGAATGAAACAGGAGATGAAACAGGCCAATGAATGTCTGCGACAGGAAATCCAACAGGCAAATGAAAGGCTGTCAAGAGGTACAACTTGAACCGACAGGTGCTGGGTAAAATTGAAGAGCGCATTGAGAAAAACTTCGGCTAAACTGAGCACGCTTGCTGATCGATTGGAGCATCTTAGTGAGACATTCACGAATCGGATCGAAATAGCGAACATCTAGCTGCCAGTGCCGAGGAAAGAGCAGTAAATGTCAGTTGAATGTAAAAACTCGGAGAAAAACTTGGAGACAGACTGGCTGCTTTAGAAGATGGGAATAGAAGGTATAATGTCAGAATTGAAGGCTGCGGAGAATCGAGAAAGTTTAAACCCGTGAAATTCGCAACTGAACTTTTTCTAAAATAATCGGGCGACTTTAAAGCAGAATCTGAGATAGCAGCGGCTTACAGCGACGCTGATCAAACACCGTCAGACCCGACCAAGATCTTTTATAGTCCGTTTTGAGCGATTATCATTTAAGTTAGAGGTGATGGAACTCCTCAGGAAAAAAGGAAGATATTATATATGAAGATTGCCACATTCGTCTTCCCTGACTTCTCTCCAGCAACAGCTATCAAAGCGCGCCTTCTATAATATTAAACAGCGGCTACGGCAAGCCAATGTCAAATACGGCCTCCTGTATCCGGCAAAACTGAAAGTGGAATGGCAGGGTCATTTCTATGTTTTCGCTAGCAAGGAGGAGGCAGAAAATGAGTTAAGAAAGCTGATCCCGGGACTATTCTGATACATAATTGTGAGTCATGGCGGTAAATGATAAAGCTAGGATTAATAATCTACTGTCTGATCTATTTGTTTTAAAATACGGGTTTTTTATCAGCATATATTCTCATATATTCTTATATTATTATTACTTATTACTTATTATTACTTAGTATTACTAGGGCGCTAAATGTTTATGTTTTATTGTGCTTAATTACGTTTTCCTCCTCTTTTTCTTTTCTAATTATTTCATGTGTACCCTAAATGAGACTGTTCAATATCATACCCTTGGTTTGCTGTTATTGCTATTACTGCATTAAGACTTGTTATGCTTGTTTTGGACACATCTTTAACACCATCACCTGGGTTTATTATCTGGGGATATCATCTTAATGCACTAAAATTGATGAAGATTATATATATATATATATATATATATATATATATATATATATATATATATATATATATATATATATATATATAAAGTGCAAAATTCTTTTCTTTTTTTTTTCCTCTTTTAAAGACTATATTGGTAACAGATATCTCTATCTTTTAACCTTAAAGCGCCACTGCATGGGGGCTTGATGTGCTTTGGGCGTGCTCTGTCTCTGGGTATGTCAGAGGACTGGGACTGCATGAAGTGGGTTTTAGCCTCACCTGGGGAGGCAAAAAGGGAGGGTGGGGGTTAAGGGGAAGAGAAAGAGAGCAGGCTTGATCTATATCTAATCTATCATCTCAATCTTTATAATTATAACTATCAACGTAATAATAAGCTGCATGGCAACAACTCTTGGGGGAATAGGAAATTAAGACCTAAACTATTTCACTTCCAGTTAAGACTATAATATGACACCAAAAACTCAGAATCAGTGTCTCCATGATGGGACAGTTAACCGTAAGCTGGAATGTTAAAGGCCTGAATCACGAATTAAAGAGAAAGAAAGTACTTTCTCACCTAACAGGTCTAAATGCTAAAATAGTATTTTTACAGGAAACCCACTTACTAAGTAAGGATCAGTTCCGGCTGCAAAAGACTGGACTGGCCAAATGTTCCATTCTAGTTTTACAAAGAAAACTAGAGGGGTGGGAATTCTCATACATAGAACAGTACCATTTGTAGCATCAGATGTAGTATTGGATCCTGAAGGGAGATATGTGATGGTCATGGGAGACTTATCTAACTGTAAAATGATTTTGATAAATGTTTATGCACCTAATGTTGATGATAAGGAATTTATACAAAATTTATTTGCATCCATTCCCAATCTGAACACTCATAAACTTATAATGGCTGGGGACTTTAATTGTGTTCTAAATCCACTTTTAGATAAGACTTCCTCCACAGGGGAACGCAACTAACACCGCAAAGATAATTACAAAGTTTATAACTGATCACAACTTATCAGATCCCTGGAGGTTTTAAACCCAAATTCAAGAACATATTCTTTCTACTCACCAGTACATCATTGCTACTCAAGGATTGATTACTTCTTTATAGATAATAACTTCTTGCCTAAGATTAAATCTTGTAAATACGATGCTATTGTTATTTCAGACCATGCTCCGATGATCTTGGAGCTGAAATTACTAAGCCCCATACACTCACCCGCAGATGGCGTCTCAATCCGCTTCTATTAGCTGACGAGAATTGTACTGAATTTATATCCAAACAAATTGAATTCTTTCTAGAGACAAATACATCCCCTGAGATCTCTGCAGGAATACTCTGGGAAACTCTTAAGGCCTTCTTAAGAGGACAGATTATCTCATATCTTTCCCACAGAAATAAATCCGAAGCGAAGAAAGTAGCAGAGATAAAAGCGAAATTACTAAAATAGATGAAGAACATGCCAGACTACCAAGCGAGACTCTACATAAGAGGAGGCAGGCTCTACATTCAGAATTAAACCTCTTGACAACTAAAGAAACCGAACAACTAATTTACAAATCCAGACATCATTATTATGAACACGGAGAAAGCTAATAAGCTTTTAGCAACAAATTCACAAGCAAGATGCATAGCGCAATCTCGGTAATTACTAACACGAATGGAGATAAAATCATCGAACACAAAAATATAATGTACACTTTTAGAGACTACTATAAATCCCTATATACTACTGAGTTTAAAGAAGACAATATACAATCTAATGCATTTCTGGATAAATTACAGATACCACAAATTGACGCTATTAGTGTGGAGGAGCTCGATAAACCTCTGTCATTATCAGAATTACTGGATGCTATAAAGTCACTCCAAGGTGGAAAAGCAGCAGGCCCTGATGGCTACCCTGCAGAGTTTTACAAGAAATTCTCCGCTCAGCTAGCTCCCTCCTATTAGCAACATTTACAGAAGCCAGAGATAACCAATCTCTTCCACAAACCTTTCGCCAAGCACTAATCACTGTCTTTCCAAAACAAAATAAGGACTTATTACAATGTGCATCATACAGACCAATTTCACTTCTGAATAACGACGTTAAAATACTCTCTAAAATCATAGCTAGAAGGATGGAGAAAGTGCTCCCCTCAGTAATATCACAAGACCAAACTGGATTTATTAGGGGCCGACACTTATCTTCAAATCTTGACGCCTGTTTAATGTAATATACTCACCAACTAAATCAAACACCCCAGAAATATTATTATCATTGGATGCAGAAAAAGCATTCGACATGATTGAATGGAAATACCTTTTTACTATTTTGGAGAAGTTTGGGTTTGGCCCGAACATTTGTGCATGGATTAAATTACTGTATACTAACCCAGAAGCTTCAGTTTGCATCAATAACATTTGCTCAGACTACTTTAAACTAGAGCGTGGCACAAGACAAGGATGCCCTTTGTCACCACTGCTGTTTGCAATTGCCATTGAACCACTGGCAATACATTGTCGAAATACTGATCAGATAAAGGGGATTAGCAGAGAAGGACTGGAACAGAAAATCTCATTATATGCAGATGACATGGTACTGTATATATCGGACCCAGAAAATTCTGTGCCTGCAGTCTTAGCAGCACTCACAGAATTTCAAAAGCTCTCTGGTCTCAGAATTAATCTGAATAAAAGTGTACTCTTTCCGGTGAATTCTCAAGCATATAATATTAGATTAGACACCCTTCCTTTTATCATTGCAGAACAGTTTAAATACCTCGGGGTAAACATCACAAGTAAACATAAAGCTCTTTATCAACAAAATTTCGCTGTCTGTATGGAAAAAATTAAACAAGACTTGCATAGATGGTCAACCCTTCATCTCACACTAGCTGGAAGAATTAACACTGTTAAGATGAATATTCTTCCTAAGCTCCTTTTTATTTCAAAACATACCAATATACATTAATAAATCGTTCTTTAAGCAATTAGATTCAACAATAACCTCATTTATTTGGAATTCTAAACATCCACGCATCAAAGAGCGACCCTACAAAGACAAAAGGCAGAAGGCGGCATGGCTCTACCTAACTTCCAGTTTTATTACTGGGGCAAATATACAGTCGATAAGAACCTGGACACAAATAGAAGAACATACACAGGCATGGACCGCAATAGAAGTAAAATCCTGCAGTACTTCTTTGTATTCCTTGCTTTGTGCTCCAATAAACACACGTTATCGGCAATACACTAATAACCCAATTGTGCTCCACTCACTTAGAATCTGGAACCAATGTAGAAAGCATTTTAAGACGGAGAAGCTTCTTTCTGTGGCACCTGCAAAAGAACCACCTCTTTCAACCCTCACAAACATATGCAGTTTTAATATCTGGAAAAATTTGGAATTAACTTGCTTAGAGATCTTTATATAGACAACGTCTTTGCATCCTATGAACAATTACATTCCAAATTTAACATTCCAGCTACAAATTTCTTTCACTATCTTCAAATCAGGAACTTTGTTAAACAGAACCTTCCAGATTTTCCTCATCTTGCACCCTCATCCACGCTGGAAAAATTATTGCTCAATTTCAAGGAGTTAGACTCCATCTCTACAATATATAAAATCCTTTTACAATCCCTTCCTTTCAAAGATCCAAGAGGACACTGGGAAAATGACCTCTCAATTAATATATCAGAAAAGGAGTGGAAAGTAGCAATGCAGAGAATTCACTCAAGCTCCATATGCAAAGCATACAATTATACAACTCAAAATTATATATCGAGCACATCTGTCTCGACTAAAACTCTCCAAAATGTTTCCAGGGCATGATCCAACCTGCGAACGTTGCAACCAAGCCCCAGCCTCACTAGGTCACATGTTCTGGGCCTGCTCCAAATTAACATTATTCTGGACAAAAATTTTTAATTACCTCTCAGACAGTCTTGGACTCACAATCCCTCCTAACCCATTAACAGCTGTGTTTGGGGTTCTTCCAGAGGGTCTTAAAGTGGAGAAAGACAAACAAATTGTGATTGCATTCACTACACTGTTGGCACGCAGACTTATTCTGATAAACTGGAAGAACCCAAACTCTCCTCTTTTAAGTCAGTGGGAAACTGATGTGTTATATTATTTAAAATTGGAAAAAATCAAATACTCAGTTAGAGGATCTGTGCAGACTTTTTCAAAACATGGCAGGATCTAATCAGTAATATTTTGAAATGATTTTATAAAGCACAGAGAATTTGTTGATTTAGGTATTTTTAAAAGCCTTAAATTTTACACCGTTTGGCTTGCTCTCTCTCTCAAGGGTGGGGATCGATCTGTTCTTAGCATAATTCTTTTTTTGTAAAACTTGATTGCTATGTATTGATTGTAATAAAATTAATAAAAAAAAAAAAAAAATGTCAGTTAAATATATCATATAGGAGATACACACAGTGATATTTGAGAAGTGAAATGAAGTTTATTGGATTTACAGAAAGTGTGCAATAATTGTTCAAACAAAATCAGGCAGGTGCATAAATTTGGGCACCGTTGTCATTTTATTGATTCCAAAACTTTTAGAACTAATTATTGGAACTCAAATTGGCTTGGTAAGCTCAGTGACCCTGACCTACATACACAGGTGAATCCTATAATTAGAAAGAGTATTTAAGGGGGTCAATTGTAAGTTTCCCTCCTACTTTAATTTTCTCTGAAGAGTAGCAACATGGGGGTCACAAAACAACTCTCAAATGACCTGAAGACAAAGATTGTTCACCATCATGGTTTAGGGGAAGGATACAGAAAACTGTCCCAGAGATTTAAGCTGTCTGTTTCCACAGTTAGGAACATATTGAGGAAATGGAAGACCACAGGCTCAGTTCAAGTTAAGGCTCGAAGTGGCAGACCAAGAAAGATTTTGGATAGACAGAAGCGACGAATGGTGAGAACAGTCAGAGTCAACCCACAGACCAGCACCAAAGACCTACAACATCATCTTGCAGCAGATGGAGTCACTGTGCATCGTTCAACCATTCGGCATACTTTACACAAGGAGAAGCTGTATGCAGAGGTAGCCTTTTCTCCGCCCACAGCGCAAACAGAGCCGCTTGAGATATGCTCAAGCACATTTGGACAAGCCAGCTTCATTTTGGAATAAGGTGCTGTGGACTGATGAAACTAAAATTGAGTTATTTGGGCATAACAAGGGGCGTTGTGCATGGAGGAAAAAGAACACAGCATTCCAAGAAAAACACCTGCTACCTACAGTAAAATATGGTGGTGGTTCCATCATGCTGTGGGGCTGTGTGGCCAGTGCAGGGACTGGGAATCTTGTCAAAGTTGAGGGACGCATGGATTCCACTCAGTATCAGCAGATTCTGGAGACCAATATCCAGGAATCAGTGACAAAGCTGAAGCTGCGCCGGGGCTGGATCTTTCAACAAGACAACGACCCGAAACACTGCTCAAAATCCACTAAGGCATTCATGCAGAGGAACAAGTACAGCGTTCTGAATGGCCATCTCAGTCCCCAGACCTGAATATAATTGAAAATCTGTGGTGTGTTTTAAAGAGAGCTGTCCGTGCTCGGAAGCCATCAAACCTGAATGAACTAGAGATGTTTTGTAAAGAGGAATGGTCCAAAATACCTTCAACCACAATCCAGACTCTCATTGGAACCTACAGGAAGCGTTTAGAGGCTGTAATTTCTGCAAAAGGCGGATCTACTAAATATTGATTTCATTTCTTTTTTGTGGTGCCCAAATTTATGCACCTGCCTGATTTTGTTTGAACAATTATTGCACACTTTCTGTAAATCCAATAAACTTCATTTCACTTCTCAAATATCACTGTGTGCGTCTCTTATATGATATATTTAACTGACATTTTTTATTGTAACAACCAACGATTTATACAGGAAAATAATGACTATTAACAAGGTTGCTCAAACTTTTGCATCCCACTGTATTTGCTATTAAGGAAGACAAAGTGTTCAGGATCTGTGATTACCCAACACATTAACTTCTGTTGTAAGTAGACATATTGCCATTTATTACTCTCTCATTAACATGTTATTTTAATTTAAAGAACCAGTGATCCTGCTCATTGACATTTAAAAAAAAAGTCTGAACTCAGTGGAAATTCAGATTTAGCTACAAGTCTTTTGACCCTCAGATCAAGATCAATAGTTTAAGAAATAGTGCAGTAACAGCTACATTTATTTGTATGTAAAGGTCTTCAAATAAGATCTAGCTGACAATGCTGCATAGATAAACATTTTGTAAACAAAAGGCACTCGAATATGCTATTACATACTGGCATCAATTACTTAAAGCAATATAGGCAATTCATTTTTCTTTTCTATTTCAGGCATTAATTGATTATTCGGTAGTGTTAAACCAATAACATTTAATGTAGTACAGTACTTACATGTGCTTGCATCTGGTACACTGGTAATGGTATTTGTAGTTTATCTCATACGTGTGACACCTTGTCACCATTGGAAGTTCAGGGTGAACGAGAGTAGACTTCTTGGCATAAAGCTTCCACAATGTCCCATGACCATCTCTCACACCATTAATAAACCAAGTGGCTGCATGGCACATCTCATGAACAAGTGTGTCCCGCAAACGCTCTGCAAGGGAAAATAAAAGTATTAGCTGATAACACAGTAAGGAAAAAAACATGTACATGGTATTTTCTATTATCTCAATAAATATAATTAAATTATAAATAGAAAGTATGTATTTAAAGTAGTTTTTTTTTTGGTATTTGGTACACTGTATTAATCCCTAAAGGGAAACCATCTTTTCGCATGAGGTCAGAGCACGGGGTCATATATTAAATACAAGTAAAAGGATGCCTTAAAATATGGAAGGTCAAAACAAACATGCAATAAAAAAGGTACATTTCTTGGGTTTTCATTTTAACAGCAACAATATTGTGCCAGATTGTACCATTGCTTTGACTTCTAATGAAAGCTACCTTTGTCGAGCAATTAGTTATTTCTGTTCTTCAACAGCCTTTCAGAGTGTCTTTGAGCATTTTGAACACAGACACTCTTCAGCTTTGCCTTTGGTTTTAAATAAAGAGTCCTACCTTCAATTCAAAATGACAGTGCTATGGGAATGCAGATGTACACTGATAATTTGGGAAACACACTTCTTAATTACATTTTTAATGAAAAATGCATGCATTTTGAATGTCTTGAGAATAAGACTGAATAACTTTTCTCCTTCTTGTTTTCCCCATAATTTTATTTATTTATTTTACATCATTTGTCGTTGAGCAGCGTTGGTTACACTCAGATTGTATTATATCATACACATATTTTCTATCCTTCATGAAAAGAGATTGAATTTTTTTTTCTCAGCCATCAACTACAAGTCGCATGGGTTTGGGGGGAAAAAAAAAAAAACACCACTTTTGGGTGGCATGCTCCATTCAGGAATTATTTACCCTAATCTATCTAGTCCTTTCTATGTCAACTTTGATGGATGAACTGTGTTTTCAACTCATATTTTCATCATGATAAACTTCCTTCCATGAGACTGTATGCTTCAGTGCATGCTTTGTGATTCTTACTTTCCTTGGATGATCTACATAGGACTCCCCAAGTCAAACATCCATATTTTATTATCAGACTAAGAGAATCTGTGAATCCCATCCTTTAATCAACTTCAAAAAGACAATTATCCCTGTGCCAAAGAAAACAAAAATGGACATTCTTAATTATTGGTTGCACCCGCGCTATTAATTAAATAATTAAAGAAGTCTTCTTCTTTCAGCTGCTCCTGTTAGGGGTCACCACAGCAGGTCATCTTTTTCCATATCTTCGTGTTCTCTGCATCTTGCTCTGTCACACCCACCACCTGCACCTCTTCTCTCACCACATCCATAAACCTCCTCTTAGGCCTTCTTTTACTTTTACCTGGCAGCCCCATCCTTAACATCCTTCTCCCTATATACCCAGAATCTCTCCTCTGCACATGTTCAAACCAACGTAATAACAGAAAAGGGAACAGCACAGACAGGTTGGACTACCTCTAATCTGTATATCATAACAACAGGTCTAAGGAGAATTTAATGTCCCTCTTTCACTTCATGCCATCCTGGCACACCTGTTAATAAAAATCCCCTTTACAAGAATACAGTTGATTGACTATGGGCCAATATTTATCTTCATTGCACCACCAAAGATGACCATCTAGTTCCTTGACTTGAATTCTACTATTCATTTGCGGAAGATGGAACCAACTGGCAGACTCCAACATGTGGTAAATAACAGTATTATTTTCTTCATGACGTTCCAAGTTCTCTGCTTGTAGTCCTTACTCACCCATGACTATATGGTGAAACAAATTTCGAGCTCCATTATTAACTTTGTTGAACACCACCATTGTAAGCCTAATCACCAACAAAGACAATAGTCTCTCTCTTAATTTATGGAAAAAAAAAACAAAAAAACACAAACACACACACCCCTAGGACCTGGTTATAGTAAAATGGGCGAAGACCATTTACACTGTGTGCACAATTATTAGGCAAGTGAGTATTTTGACCATATCATCATTTTTAATGCGTATATTCCAACTCCAAGCTGTATTAACTTGAATGCTTATTGGATTTAAGCACGTCAGGTGATGTGTATTTGTGTAATGAGGGAGGGTGTGGCCTAAGGAGATCAACACCCTATATCAAGGTGTGCAGAATTATTAGGCAGCTAGTTTTCCTCAAGCAAAATGAGCCAAAAAAGAGATTTAACTGACTCTGAAAAGTCAAAAATTGTAAAAAGTCTTTCAGAGGGATGCAGCACTTTTGGAATTGCTAAGATATTGGTGTGTGATCACAGAACCATCAAACATTTTGTTGCAAATAGTCAACAGGGTTGCAAGAAACGTGTTGAGAACAAAAGGCATAAATTAGCTGCCAAAGATTTGAGAAGAATCAAACGTGAAGCTACCAGGAACCCATTATCCTCCAGTACTTTCATATTCCAGAGCTGCAACCTACCTGGAGTGCCCAGAAGTACAAGGTGTTCAGTGCTCAAAGACATGGCCAAGGTAAGGAGGGCTGAAACCCAACCACCACTGAACAAGAAACATAAGTTGAAACGTCAAAACTGGGCCAAGAAATATCTGAAGACAGATTTTTTTCAAAGGTTTTATGGACCGATGAGATGAGAGTGACTCTTGATGGACCAGATGGATGGACCTGTGGATCAGTAATGGGCACAGAGCTCCACTCCAACGTGGAGGTGGGGTACTGGTATGAGCTGGTATTTTTAAAGATGAGCTAGTTGGACCTTTTGCATTGAAGATGAACTCAAAATCAACTCCCAAACCTACTGCCAGTTTTTCAAAGACACTTTCTTCAAACAGTGATACAGGAAAAAGGCCATGATTTTTATGCAGGCCAATGCTCCATCACTTGCATCGAAGTTCTCCACTGCGTGGCCAGCCAGTAAAGGCCTTAAAGATGAAGGAATAATGACATGGCCCCCCTTCCTCATCTGACCTAAACCCTATCGAGAACTTGTGGGCACTTCTTAAACGCTAGATTTACGGGGAGAAAAACAATACACCTCTCTGAAGAGTGTCTGGGAGGCTGTAGTCACTGCTCCACAAAAAGCTGATCGTCAACAGATCAAAGAAACTGACAGACTCCATGAATGGAAAGGCTTATGACTGTTATTGGAAAGAAGGGTGGCTATATTGGTCATTGATTGATTGATTTATTTTTTTTGAAATGTCAGAGATTTTTATTTGTAAATTTTGAGGTGTTTGTTTATTATTCTCACTATAAACAGATGAAAATAAACAAGTGAGATGGGAAAATTTTCATTTTTCCTTTAGTTGCATAATAAATCTGCACACTAATAGTTGCCTAATAATTGTGCGCACATACAGTATGTATTCCCCTGATAATGTTCACACTCACATTTCCGTTGTGAAACATTCAAGTTTCAGGTTTATTAACATTTTGGATTGACTGATAGCACTGTGTTTGTTCCATATTAAAATTAATCCTCAAAAATACAACTTGCCTAATAATTGTGCACACAGTGTATATCAGGGTATGCTGGGGAAAAGGGTCAGCAACTTCAGGTCTTGACAAGAGTCAAAAGAGTTTTGAAGTGGACATGACTCATCTCCACTATAGTCAAGAAAATTCACTAACACATTTACTTCCTTAGATGGATCTCAAAACTTTACAGAAGGTGGTCAACAAGAAACAGAATAGCACGGTCACTAAGCTCACTTCAGTCCAGGAACTACATAACACATGCTACCTCCTAAATGCAATAGTATTTTAAAAGACCTCAGTCTTTCTGCACAGTCACTTTCTCCCACCTCAATTTCAAACGGTACAGGACCATTAGCACCCACACCAACAGATTCCGAGACAATTCTTATCCACGAGATTGTTTAACAGCTACTTATACTGAGAAATGTGTGACTGCTTATATCACTTTACCTGCTGAATCACATACTTTATCCGAGAGTTCTATCCGGGCATATCGTTGTCCGTCAGTACCTTTCCGTTGTCCTGTAACACAGTACCCTGATGTTTTTGTCATCTTTTTATTCCATGTTACTTCCATATTTTCAGGGAGCTGGAAAAATGTAAAAAGAATAGAATAATAAAACCAGAACCTGCAGTCTTTAATTGATTTGCATTACTACTATATGTAGAGAAGACATGGAGAAGAAAATAAGTAGCACTGAATATAAATATACCTTGAATCAATTTAAGAGTATTAATAGTCAAGAAAAACACAAAGGTCTCTTGTGAATAATAGTTTTTTAGTAATGCAGAAAAAAAAAGTACACATTCTCAAGGACACATGATGAACTGAAGTATTATTTACAGTCTGAAATAATTTATGTTTATAAAAACATTATGAATCAATCCACATACCAACCTTATTTTGAAATATGCTAGAATTATATAGAACAAACAAAGACTTGGTTAGCTCCTCTCGTTTCTTTTTAAAGTTTTTGGTGTAATCAAAACTTGAATCAGACAGATCCTGAAGAAAACATCCCGGGACTGAACATTTAACTCCCCTAAAAGCAAAGGTCAGTTAAAATAAATAAATAAATAAATAAAAGAACATTAAAGCATATGTTTAGATTTTCTCTTTTGTCAAGACAACTTTATTTATAAAGCATTTTACCTACAACAGCCGCTGACCAAAGTGCTGAACATAGACTAAAATAAATTTTAAACAAAAACAAAATAATAAATAAGTAGATAAAATACAATAAATAAAACAAATTAAAACATAGTAAAAACAACTAAACAGAGTTAACACAGAGTAAAATCAACTGCTCACACAGGATCAAATGCCAAACCAAAAAGGTAAGTCTTAAGAGCAGACTTAAAAATGGGCAATGAGGAGGCCTGTCTAATGTGGATCGGCAGTGAATTCCAAAGCCGTGGAGCCACAACGGAAAAAAGCTCTATCCCCCCTGAGCTTTCGCTGAGTCCTAGGCACATCCAGAAGCAGCTGACCAGCTGATCTGAGTGAGCGGGAAGGAGAGTGCATGTGCAGCAGCTCAGCGAGGTAGGGCGGAGCAAGCCCATTTAAGGACTTAAAAACAAATAAAAGAATCTTAAAATGAACTCTAAACTGAACAGGCAGCCAGTGTAGTGAGGATAATAAAGGTGTGATGTGCTCATTCTTTCGCGTTCCAGTTAAAAGGCATGCAGCAGCATTTTGTACCAGCTGCAGCTGAGACAGGGTGGACTGGCTAACACCAACTTAGAACGAATTACAATAGTCCAATCAGGTTGTAATGAAGGCGTGGATTACTGTTGTAAATTGATCTTTGGAAAGAATGTTTTTTTTATCTTAGCCAAGCGTCTTAGCTGAAAGAAAAAAAAAACAGATTTCACCACCACACTGATCTGACCGTCCAGTCTAAAATTCTCATCTATCCTAAAACCCAAATTTGTAATAACAGGCGTACCATATTGTGCAAGGGGACCCAAATCCACAGGAGCAGAAGTAGAAATAGACCCACTGGTGCCCCCAGGACCAAAAACTACAACTTCTGTCTTATTTTCATTAAAATTTAAAAAGTTCACTGCCATCCAAGCTTTCACATCTTCTAGGCACATAACCAAAGTTTGTATGGAGTAAGCATCCTTGCGTTTGAGGGGTACATAAACCAAAGTATCGTCTGCTTAACAATGGAAAGCAATTTTATGCTTTCTAAGAATAGAGCCAAGAGGTAGGACATACAAAGAAAATAGCAAAGGACCAAGTATGGAGCCTTGCAGAACCCCACATGATAGTGAAGCAGAGGAAGATCTAAATTCATCTAGCCTCACTGAAAAAGTTCTGAGTCAAGTATGATTTAAACCACACCAAGGCAGTACCACGAATGCCCACACAGTGCTCCATACGAGATAATAAAATACTATGATCTATAGTATCAAAGACAGCTGTAAAATCGAGCAGAACTAAAATCACATAATCCCCCGAGTCTGTTGCCAAAAGGATGTCATTAAAAACCTTCATTAATGCGGTTTCAGTACTGTGAATCATCTTAAAACCAGATTGAAACACTTCAAGTACATCACTTCCATCTAAAAAGGCTTGCAATTGAATATACAAACTTCTCTCCAAAATTTTGGAGAGAAATGGAAGCTTGAACATCGGTCTAAAATTGGATAGCACAGTGGGATCTAGGCTTGGCTTTTTGATCAATGGTTGCACTATGGCATGTTTAACAAACTATGCCTGAGGAAAGGCTACTATTGATAATAGCAAGAACAGATGGCCCTAAAACAGAAATAATCTCTTTAAAAAGTGAAGGTGGGACAACATCAAAAGGAGAACCTGAGGGCTTCAATTGACCAACACTCTCATGTAGACAGGATAGAGTCACCAGCTCAAACTGATAAAAAACAGCAGAGCAGGGGAGAAATGGCTAAGGGGTCATAAACAGTGAAAGGTATATGAGCCCTAACAGTATTCACCTTACCCACAAAGAAGTGCAAAAATTTCTCACATGTCTCAAAAGAGGGTTCCATACAGGCATTCTGTGAAGCATTTAAAACCCTATCTATAGTGTCAAATAACACACGATGTTTGTGACAGTTTGACAGAATAATATTTGACATGTACGCTCTTTTGGCATCTTTCACAATAAACCGATATTGATGCCAGCAGTCTTTCAATACTTGAAATGATACATGCAAATTGTCCTTTCTCCACTTGCGCTCAGCTTTTTGGCACTCGCGTCTGACAGCAGGAGTTGTGCCATTCAACCAGGGATTGGATTTCATTTTAGGCTACCTGGTTTTGAATGGAGCCACAGCATGGTGTTGTATGGTTTAATGAGGTTTACTTTTAAATATTAAAGAGTAAACAAATAACTATTTTGACATTAAACCTTATTAAGCTTACACTTTAAAACTGAAGGTGCTCCTGACAAACAGATATTAAAATTTAGAAGCAGTTCAGAAATTTACAAAGAAATTTTAATATATAATTTAGTCAAAGTATATTATTTGTCCCAAATACTGTATATAAAGCTTGGTACCCAATACTCCAAACACATGTTCACTATCACGGTTTATACTCTAGGCCAGAAACAGGAATTCAAAATCATTTGGACTGCTTTTATATTAACATTGCACTGTACTTTCTAATAGTGGTATGACTTTAACTTGTTTTTTCTTTATTTGGTTTTTCTTTCATCTGAAGCAAAAATGGTAGCACAAAACACAGATTTTGTTTTAAACTAAACTGCTCTCTTCAAATAGAAGTGCACAGATTGATGTAGAAAAGTGCATTACGCATATATTTAAAGTTACCTGCTCTGTGGTTAGAATATGATAAAAAAAAATTGGCAAAAAAAATGCGTAGTAGGATGAAAAAAAACAAAACAAATCAATCCACAGAATAAAGATTTAGGTAGAAGTCACACACTTCAGGTGGAACTCATTGTCTGCAATGCCTATTGTGTCTTACAATACCTAAAGATTCAGAGACAGCTCTTGTGAGCTTACTAACAACTGAAATGACGAGATATTAAAATACACTAAAATAAACATTTTAATAATTTTAGCCAATTAATGATCTTGCCTATTACAAATCAGGGCTGTAGGGAGCAAAAGCTCTTAACTTACTGTGACTACATTATGAACAAAGCAGAAACTGATGGGAAATCAGTTCATCATAAAGCACACTTATACACTAACCCACACTGGGCCAATTAAAAATCATTCATCAACCTGACTTCCATATCTTCTGTATTTGGAAACTGGAATACTCACAGAAAATCCATGCAATCACGGGAAGAATGTAAAGACTTGAGAGTCAGTGCTCAGAATGTTATTTAAAAACAAACCTCTTGAGATTTTAAGGGCACAATCATCACTCTTTCTCCATATTTTGTTTAAAAATTACAAAATTTAAAGTAGGCTGCCATAAAAGTCTTACAAATCAGACCAAAATAATGAGAAATGTAAGTTTTGCTACTGTTAATACTGATTATTGCAGTTTAAGGGCACAATAAAGCTAAACTTAAAGGATATTATGTTCTCGATACTGGAGCAAAGCTAAACTATTAATGTAACAGCAGCTCTTGCGTTACAGCACACAAACAATTTTATTAAAATGTATCCCAAAATATGTCAGAAATTCACTGTGTTTATGGAGCATTAGGAGTACTGTATAAAACCTTGTAATTGCATTTTCTTTTCTGTTCAAAATTAGCATATTGAGGTACAACACAAATCCATACCTGTCCCGTGAAGGCTTTTTCTCACTCTGACTTGTACCAAATTTTCTTACAGTGAGGTGAATTGGAGTCTCACTGGAAGAAAACTCTGTACTTGGTGGTGCAGATATTGGTGTAGAGATTTTATTCTGTTTCTTTGTCTTCGGGTATCCTTCAGGTTTCCTAATTTTGTCCTTTACAATTTCTAAAAACCAATGCAAACAAATTTAATTAAAATACATCTGAATTAAGGTTAGGGTTGGGCAAAAGCAAACAAGTAAAACTACCACACTATTCATTATTTGAAATACTTTTAGGCAATCTAAACCAATGTACTGCTGTTTCTATATAATGTACAAGCATTGAACACAAGCTGTATGTATATTAAAAATGATTTGCTAAAAATGCCAACAGTATGGTAGTAGCAACATCCTTTTGCAGCTGTTATTTTTGCTTACAGTGCAGCTACATGTTTTCACAATACAGAAAGTACTCATGTTACAATAATAATTAGCAGCTTAATGGTAAAATGGTGTGAATGACATGGGCACTCTAAACAGAATTTTATTCCTCCAGAGTTGCATGCTGTTACTATTGAGTATGGCTTTGATAATATATTTTTAGAAAAAGTAGTAGTTAATAAGTAACTATATTTTAATGTTGCTGTATAAAAACACCTGATATTAGACACTTAAACTATTACCATCTTTGCTTGGACTTTTTGCAACTGTTGAGCTACAGCTGAAACCTCGATTCTTCTGTCTTATTCTTTCCATTAGTGATGCCATCTCTTCATCAGAGTTTCCAGAGCTGTCAGTGGCATGAAAGAATTTCTTTTCGTAATGGACTGATGCAGATTCGCATTTATTCTCTTTTTGAACCAAATCTTTCCAACCTTTGGTTACTTCATTACTGGAAAGGGCTTTACCTTTAACAAGACCTGAATTCACATCCCCAAGAGGTAGCTTTTTTGTTGGACTTGTGCTAGTTTTAAAATTTAAAGAATCTTTAAAACTACTGGTCCTTGAATTAGATTTTATTTTGCTGTGACGTGACCTCCACGTTGACTTTATTATACTCCCATCGTCTTCACTATCACTACTGCTGAGAAAGACAGGTGAACTAAAAGATTCAGGCTTCTCCTTTGATCGCAATTGACTGGCTGGTGTACTTCGAAGACCTTAAGAAAAGAAAAATATACTTAAAATCTTAAGTCAACAAAAAGCATCAGATATTATAGACGAAGAAAACAAAATATCTTTAATCTGACATCCATATGGTAGTAGCCCAGAGGTATCACATTGATTAAAAGTTGTATAATGAAATAATAAAAGATTGAAAGGCGTATAGCATAGCTTGTTTTAGAAAATTTAGAAAGTGTAAGACTAATAAACCTCTACCAACAAAGAAAATTTTCCAAACACTGCTTAGCTTTCAAATACTAATGGAGGTTTAATGGTCGGGGTATAAAGGAGAAAAAAAAATAACCACACATGCACTTTCATCCCTTTTCTTTAGGGCTTTAAAAAGGGACTTTAACTTTTTATTTTTTCACATTCTTATCTGTTTGCAGCTCAGACTTTAGACAGGTATGTCCCCTAGTCAAATTTAATTCTTTGTTCTCCCAATGTAGAAGTTTTGTTTTTCCATCTTAAAATGTTTGCAAACTGCAGGTTACATAATTAGCTTGGTTTTCCCCTGGAACTGTGAAAACCGAAAATCAACTCAAATGCTCAACTTATGCATAACAATAAACTAAAATACAAAATTTTACACCAAAATCTATGCTGTAAACATTCCATTAGTGGTTTAACCTTCTGTGGGAGTCAAGAAGTAATAGAGTACAGTATGAAAGTGATATGCCATCTAAACAATTCAACTCTAAACTAAAATAAAGCATGAATGTACGTGGAAAAATTAAGCATCTCTGCACTAGAAGACGTAAAAACGAAAAAAAAAAAAAAACCAAACTATTGTTGTCGACCACCTGTTTCTACTTACTTTTTCTTATACTGTATAATTTTCAAGGTCATATTAAACTATATTTCTCTTGTGACAACAGAAAAATTAACAGATGATCCAACAGTCGACCAGAGGTCTGTGCTCTGTATTTTTTTCTCTCTCTAATAAAATATTGATAAAAAGCGCATTAGGATTTCAGTCTGCCCCAGAAGCTGCCTGGTTAGGTTTGGGCTGTCTTCCACTATCTGATTGAAAATGCATCTTATGAAATAATATTAATTTTACACCAAATATACTTAAGTTTATCCTAACTAACGGACAGGATTGTGTGTGAAGTCAAATCCATTTAAATTGGGCAAGGCAAATACTGGCAGATTGCATGTAATTTGGAGGCACAATGGGAGAGATAAGTGGTCACTAATATTTGGTGCAGCAAATACTGTGGTATTTTCATGAATCCATTGACAACTACAAAGTCACAGTTGCTATATCTATTTATTGTGTACACATTATTAAAATCTGTCATACTTTTAAGTCTCCAAATGACTGGTTACCACTTTACTGAAGAAGAGAAAAAGAAAAACCTTCCTAAAATGTATGTCACTTAGGCAATTTAAAAACAACCATATAATACAAGAGACAACTTACACTGTTGGTTCTACAGTAAAGATGCTTTGCAAGGAGTCTTCCATAAACTTAAGAAATGCTTTAGAAGCCATATGCCATCACTCACCTTTCTTCCCAGAGGCAAAGTTTTTCTTTGTTATAATGAAGTCTTCATCTGATGATGAATTTACAATAAAATCTTTCAGGCTAGTATTAAAAAGACAAATAATTGTTCTGATAAAATAAGCATATAACAATGATAAATAGTACTACCAAAAGTATAAATCAATTTTTAAAGATTACGAGCAAAATAAAAAATTACATTTACAGATTGCCTTTACAGCATAATCAGCTCGTTATGATGTTTGACTTGCCTACCTTTTAGCACTATTACATTCCATCAGAGGAGCAGGTGTATTCTTAGGAGTTTTCACTTGTTGCAGAACTGCAGGTAACAAACCAATTCAGTAAGAAAATAAAATTAACAAAGCTTTTGTATTAGAAATAATTGCAAAAAAAAAAAAAAATCCATCCTTTGAACTTCCAACCAGCTGTATCGCTAATATGAAGTTGCTTACTTCAGTGACACATAATAGCATTCAACTGAATGAAAGCTACTTAAAAACAAATATATAGAAAGCCGAGACTATTATTAACTTTGTTTGCTGGTGCCAAACAAAGTTAATAATAGAATACAATAAACTCAAATATGGTTGCTCAAACTGACACAGTAAGCTAATACAAGTTAAGCAAAAAAAAGTACTATAAATGCATTAGTCAAAGGGGAGAAAAAACACATTTGACTCACAATCTTCAAAGTTCTCATCACTCTCTGAAGTAATAACAGTAATCCTGAGACTGAAATGAGATAAACAATAATTAGTTAGACCAGTTCTCCATTTAGGATAGAGGCTGGAGTACTGAAGATGATCATTTTAAAAACACATATGATTTTATTTAAACTTACTCTTCCTCCTTTTCTGACTGGCACTTGTGATGAGGTTTGTTTCTGGAAGCCTTCTGTTCAGTCTTTGTGAACACAACTGTAATAAAGCAGGAATTAAAAAAAATTTTATCCACTAAGAAAAGGAAATTTGTTTTTTGAAAATGTGAATGTAAAGCAGCATACAACTATGTTACACTAAAATTAACAAGCATAATATAGTGTGGTATATATTAAATGACCTTCAGCAATATTTACACCCATTAATAAAATTGAATTATTTTCAGAAAAAAAGTTATATTGAAGCTGTTTTCATTTCTTTTCAGAGGGAATGGTCCACAATTTGAAACATTTAAAACAAGTATTTGTGTTTTTCTCTTCCAGGGCACTTATGTCTGCTTCTTACCCAACTAATCTGGAAGGTGGTCTCACTATTTGATGTTTTCCCCCACTCATTTTTTGTAACTTGCTTATCTACTGTAGTTCAGGGTAAGAATTAAACTGTAGGTGGGACAGTAGTCCATCAAAGGGAACACTCGCAAACTTCCTATTTAATTTAAACACACAAATTATGAATGTATACTCTAGTACAACAGAATAGATGTTTATGCATTGTAATATTTGCTAATTTAAGTGATTTTTTTCAGGCGTACACAGCAGATTTGTGTTTTATAGTTCAAAATCTTAACCCACTTTGCCTGTAACACAGATTTTACAATGACTTTGTAGGGCTTATAAATATGGCATCACATTTTTAAAATACTTTTTCAATCATCATTATATGAACTTTAAAATCCTGGGTTACCATACTGTCCTTTAAATGTCTTGGTTTTTAAATCTTGTAATAGCTGTAACACAAGTAATTGTTACAGCTACTTGATGAACAAAGCACCACAGCACATAGAATGTTGCAATCATTCAGACATTAAGTACCTTTTGTGCTATGATAAATCATTTTAGGATACTCAGCGACAAATAGACTATGATGCATTAAAAAGCATCAAAAAAGCATGGCTCCACCATGATAATGTGAAGAAACACGAAAATATTTATTTGGTAACACCCTACTTCAAAAATGATGTGATGTCAACAGGAGATGCAAGAAGACTTGTGATATATATGCCAAAATCTCTTCTAAAAAGCAGAACACTGCGGCAGCATATTACATAAAAAACAAAAGTAGATATTCCAAGGTCAATATAAATCTGAGAAAATTGTAAGAATTTCTAAAATAAAAATCTCCATACTGTAAGTCAAAGTCTCAAGCATAAAATAGTACAAGCCCAATTAATTAGGAATGATGTGCAGAATAAGAATGTTTGTAAATATGTAAAGCTTAGTACTTTATTTTTAGGAATAACACTGTAAATACTTATCAAGCCTAGTTTACTATGTATCTTTTCAAATACAAGTGGTTAATCTAAAATACACACATTGTTCAAATTCCTCATCATCACTAGAGTGCAGGTCAATCTTAAGCTGATGAAAACCCTTGAAGACATCACTGTCTGGAAAGTCTGCTTTGGATTTGGCGGAACTGCAAACCCTTTCGCTGTCAGATGGCTTCCATTTTCTGACTTGATCCATCTCACTGTCCTCTAAATAGTCACAGCCAAGCAATGCAGACCGTTTTCCTTTTCCAATGCTCTTTAACAGCTTTATGAAGGAAACAGAAATAATAAAAACTGTCATAAAATGCTTCTTTTTAGAAATTATTGATCTGTACTATAGGTATCAATTAACAAACCATTCATAAAAATAAAAATACCGCAAACTTAAAACAGCTGAACTGCATTTTGAAGGATGTGCAGCTCACTTCACAAAGCCTAACTCCAGAGGTATGACAAATATTTTCAATTGTTCACGGTCACATGTCTAATATTTATGCTTTAAAGTACACAGGGCTTTCAATTTAATTAATCAGGATGTCTTTTTACCATTTGTTGTAAATAAACACTGCCAGAGTCTGGCATTCTCTCTTCTTCTCTTATATAATAAAAATCTATCAACAGAATTCCTATTGTACACTTTTAAATTATCTTCCTGCACAAAGTACTCACAAATTATAACAGGATTAAAACTCATTGGACTTAACCAGAACGCTGGCTTCCCTTTGTTGAACCTCCACAAACTACAGAAACTTTAGTCTTTGGAGTATTTTACTCTAAAATTGAGAGACATTTCCCACCAAAAACCACACACACACTAACACATTCTATGATATTTCCTGCTTTACACCTAAAAGTCCTATTGTATGCATCAGAAGAAAGCAAATTTATACAAAAAGTGAATATTGGCAGCCATTACCTTAAAAAAATCTAAAGGAACTTTTAAAGTCTTGCCCAAATTCTGGAACTGTATAGAACTACTATTGTATAAAATCATCTGAACAGTTACACTATTTTCATACTAGGAATATTAAAAAAAAGATTAGGATAAATCAATTTTTACAGGTATAATAAATAATGAACAAAGCATGTTTGCATTAGTACAAGTGGGCAGCAGTCCATGGCTGAACATCAGTTAGTGTTGTTCTGGATTTACATAGACATTGCATTCCATCCATTAAAATAATTGTATATAGCTAGAAAATATTATGAAGCTATTACACTTAATATGAATTGAATTCATAATCTGAAAGTAAATTACATTGACAACAGGTATAAAATGCAAGAAATCTGTAGTATTACCAAAAGCAACATTAAATAAACATTCTAAAAGCACTTACCTCTGTCTCTATTTTGTCTAAATCTCCACGTTGTGTCCAACCCATCTGTTCTGCAATTCTACTGAATTGACTTCTTGTAGTGTCATCCATGAGTCTAAAATATGTAAAGTAAAAAAAAAAAATAGGAGCCACTTGTAAAAGTAATAGTTTTTAGTAGTTAAAATTAGAAAAAAAAAGTTAACTAAAATAATCATGAAACTTAATTTATCAAAGCATAAACATCTCAAATTCAACTGCTCACATCCCCGAATTAGACTGTTCCAGATGTTGGTATGCAAAATACTTAATCTTTTTGCCTTCAGTCATAGCTGTTTGCTCTTTTTAACTTACGTTTTGACATCTGTTCATGTATACAGGGTTTGATTCCTTCATATTGAAAACCTTTAAAATGCTTCCTAAAAGTGCCCAGTGATACCCTAAGCATTTTTGCTATATCTAGTCAAAGTACTGGCACTAATGAGAAACTTTAAAATAATACTTAACAATACGTTCTTGGCGTGAAACTGTGCAAAAAAGATTCTTAAAAGGTGGGATGTACAAAAATTAAACGCCTGTGTCTTCTTCTAGGAGTGCATCTTGCCTTGATGCAAGAAGGTATTTTTTGCAAATGACAGGCATACCGAAAACTAATAAATACATGGTATAATTTTTTGTTGACGGTTTCTTTTTTTGCTAGTTTCGAAGAAAATTCGAAAGAAATGCATAAATCGAGTACTTAAAAAACATCTGCATACGCCACTCCGAATGCATTTATAAAAATGGTGTGTTGCATCAAGAAGCGAACCACACTGTTCATTAACATGAAATGTAGAGCTCCATGCTAAGGAAAGGGAAGCCCTGGCAGTAGGATGACGTACTATCGAAGGGCACGTTCACTTGGTTCTAATCAAAGCGCTCTAGGCAACTGAGATTTGATTTAACCTAGTAAAGATAGTCGGTTTTTTTTCCATTCTGGAATATCGTTTTAGAACACTAAAGAATAAATTCCTGGCTGACTATTGCGCTACAGAGAGTACGGCGGTACATCGCAAAAAAAGGACTGGGGACACGAGCTGTACAGTAGCAACATTCGTATCCACAACTGGCAAAATATGTTTACTTATTTGAAAAAAGGTCTTCCAGGTATAATAGTTTTAAAAGACGACTAAACAGCTGCTACTTACAGACCAAACACCAACCTCAACTATCGCTGTTGAGCGTCTAAATTTAACGAGACTCTTAACAAATTTCAAATCGGCCGCCTGTCGTGGTGTTTCCTGTTGCCGCCTCCTCTGCTTCCTGGCCGACACTCTGGTGACCTCACGCGTCAAAGGTGCCTAAAATCACTACTGCGCATGCGGGGCGCAGATCGGGTAGCTGCAGGCACTGTTGTTGTACGAGTCTCTAATCTTGATTATGTTCGCCTCCAAACTGTTTAAACTGGCCGGACTGTCGCGCATAATGACTGATCTGCACATTTTACGCTCACAGGCCAGCGTATTAAGTTTCCTATCGCGTCGATTTTCACCTTCAAAAATAATACAATTTATTTGTATAGCACCTTTCGCATGTAGTTTCAGTTTGAATGAGAATAGTGCCACATGTCTAAAACGATACAAATTTATTGGGTCTCTGGCTGCTAGACTTACATCCAAGTAATGGAACAACCCTCAGTTAAATTAACATATTAATACCATTTAATAATAAACGCAATGATTATCCGAATATTCAGGAAAGCCTGGATGAAAGGCAAAAGATCAAAACTAGCATTTAACTCAAAACTTGAAGTGTGTTTTCTCTTTTTCTGGTTATCCTTCACATACAGACATATTTCATTTTTAGACTGCTTTACAAACATTTTCCTTGGCTCCTCCTTTTAATAATTAAAATAAAATACATTGCTACACAAGTTTGTGATGTACCATTGGTTGGAATGACAAATGTGACGTATATATCTAATTTATATGCCATTTGGCATGAGTTTCATAAATGCAGTGTTAATGTGTGTGATGCACCAACTGTTGGAATGACAGATGCAATAACTATTACTAGTAATGCACCATCTGTTGAATTGACAAAGACATAGCAAATATAAGAACTCAGACACACAGACACTTGTCCTTTTATTAAGGTGGATTGGTAGCAGGAATTGGTTCATAATTAAAAAACTAAAACAAAAAAAGTCTGAATTGTCATATGCCTCCCCAGTTTTGGGCATTCATAAGAAATGTAATGATTTCCTTCATGAGGTTGAAGTACATAATAAACAAGAATAGTTGTGTCAGATGTTTTAAATATTAAAAAGTGTGCTTCAATTTAAATGCTTAGTCTAAATATTCTTGAATGCAATAGAAATTTGTCATTTTTCACCCCCACCCTTTCATCCCCACTGAAGGATCAAAATTCAAATATTACATTAAATTTGTAATCACTGATCTTGGTATAGTTTAAAAGAATACCCCAATGTTTATGTTTGAAATTTGTCAATTTGAACCTTCTGGGTGTAGTAAAGAATCAAATTTCAAACCTATTATTAGATTTGTGATCTGCAACCTCAGACTTGCATAAAGCACTTGTTGTCCCTATATTACAGACCCCCACTTCATTTGATGTTTTGTGAAAATGAGTAACTTTGACCCCAGGTATAACATTTAGGGGGTGAACCCCTGGGGTGGGTTGATGTGACATTCACAGCTTCAAGTCCTTCTAATTATTTTTGCTGAGGACACCTATTGGTTTGCTCTTTATTA
The DNA here is from genome assembly GCF_016835505.1 of Polypterus senegalus. NCBI lineage: Eukaryota > Metazoa > Chordata > Cladistia > Polypteriformes > Polypteridae > Polypterus > Polypterus senegalus. Next base: position 61,661,584 of record NC_053163.1, read on the forward strand.
TAAGGGTGTAATTTCCAGCACATAATATAGCCCAGAAATGGCCTAAAAATGAGGGCTTTTCAGGTCTAGAGAACCAAAAACATAGGAGAACCCTCAAAAGATGAATCTAGTGCACAATTAGATATCAAGATGAGTCAAACCATATACCATATTTGTGAGTTCTTTCTCTGGTTTGGCTTGCCCACTTTACCACTCCTCAATAGTGAGTGACCTTTAAATAAGCATGGCATTGGGGCTACATATTCTCAAATATCTCAGTTTCGTTACATCTGCTGCCACCTGTCAGCTTACCAGACTCGCAGTGGCTCTCCTTGCCAGTCCCTCTCATACCTCCTAAACATGACATATGCTGCCTGTCTTCTATATATCTGCAGAATACTGCAGTGTCATTACTTCTTTCTCTTTTTCAGGTTTTTACCACAAGATTATCTTTCCAAGACCCACCCTATAATAACTGTTTTTCCTGGAAACACTTCACTTACTGTTTAGATAACCCATAGCATTTTTTAAAACGCTAAAAAGAAAACAAAGCAAAAAGACACACCACCTATCAATTACAGTTTTTCTTAAAATAAAATCTGACTACATTATTTATTATGCAAATTCTTGCCAATTATTGTTAATTGATCACAACAATATTAAGTGCACTTAGATACACAACTGATATCTAAGAAAAAGAAGAAGAAGGAGAAGAAGAGGGGGGAGTTGTGTCCAGAGGCAGGAGGAAAGGAGGAAGGTAAAGAGAGTGGAACTGATGGTAGGAACTTTGAATGTTAGCAGTATGACTGGTAAGGGGATAGTGTTAGCAGATATGATGGATAGAAGGAAGGTTGATCTATTGTGTGTGCAAAAGACTAAATGGAAAGAGAGTAAAGTCAGGTGGATTCAAACGATGACGCTGGAGATCAAGAAGAGAAAGAGAGTGAGGGCAGAGCCAAGGATCAAATTTTGGAAGTTGAAAAAGGAAGACTGCAAGGTTGAGTTTAGGGAGAAGGTGAGACAGGCACTGGGTGATAGTGAACAATTACCAGACTGTTGGGAAACTACAGCAGATGTAGTAAGGGTGACAGCAAGAAGGGTGCTTGACGTAACATCTGGACAGAGGAAGGAGGAAAAGAAAACCTGGAGGTGGAATGGGGAAGTACAGGAGAGTATACAGAGTAAAGGGATGGCAAAGAAGTGGATAGTCAGAGAGATGCAGAAAGTAGACAAGAGTACAATGAGATAAGGCACAAGGTGAAGAGAGAGGTGGCAAAGGCTAAAGAAAAGGCGTATGATGAGTTGTATGAGAGGTTGGACACTAAGGAGGGAGAAAAGGACCTGTACTGATTGGCTAGATAGAGGGACAGAGCTGGGAAAGATGTGCAGCAGGTTAGGGTAATAAAGGATAAAGATGGAAACGTATTCACAAGCGAGGAGAGTGGCTGATGAATGAAGATAACGAGAGCAAGAAGAGGTTGGATGATGTAGAGATAGTGAATCAGGAAGTGCAACAGATTAGCAAGGAGGAAGTAAGGACAGCTATGAGGAGGATGAAGAATGGAAAAGCCATTGGTCCTGATGACATACAGTACCTATGGAAGCATGGAAGTGTTTAGGAGAGATGGCAGTGGAGTTTTTAACCAGATTGTTTAATGGAATCTTGGAAAGTGAGAGGGTGCCTGAGGAGTGGAGAAGAAGTGTACTGGTGCTGATATTTAAGAATAAGTGGGATGAGCAGGACTGTAGTAACTACAGGAGGATAAAATTGATGAGCCACAGCATGAAGTAATGGGAAAGAGTAGTGGAAGCTAGGTTAAGAAGTGAGATGATGATTAGTGAGCAGCAGTATGATTTAATGTAAGGAAAGAGCACCACAGATGCAGTTTGCTCTGAGGATGTTCATGGAGAAGTATAGAGTAGGCCAGAAGAAGTTGCATTGTGTCTTTGTGGACCTGAAGAAACCATATGATAGGGTGCCTCCAAAGGAGTTGTGGTATTGTATAAGGAAGTAGGGAGTGGCAGAGAGGTATGTAAGAGTTGTACAGGAAATGTTCGAGGGAAGTGTGACTGTGGTGAGGTCTGCGGTAGGAGTGACGGATGCATTCAAGGTGGAGGTGGGATTACATCAGGGATCGGCTCTGAACCCTTTTTTTATTTGCAATGGTGATGGACAGGTTGACAGACGAGATTAGACAGAAGTCCCCGTGGACTATGATGTTTGCTGATGACATTGTAATCTGTAGCGATAGTAGGGAGCAGGTTGAGGAGACCCTGGAGAGGTGGAGATATGCTCTAGAGAGGAGATGAATGAAGGTCAGTAGGAACAAGACAAAATCAATGTGTGTAAATGAGAGGGAGGTCAGTGGAATGGTGAGGATGCAAGGAGTAGAGTTGGCGAAGGTGGATGAGTTTAAATACTTGGGATCAACAACTCAAAATTATATATCGAGCACATCTGTCTCGACTAAAACTTTCCAAAATGTTTCCAGGACATGATCCAACCTGCGAACGTTGCAACCAAGTCCCAGCCTCAACAGGTCACATGTTCTGGGCCTGCACCAAATTAACATTATTCTGGACAAAAATTTTTAATTACCTGTCAGACAGCCTTGGACTCACAATCCCTCCTAACCCATTAACAGCTGTGTTTGGGGTTCTTCCAGAGGGGTTTAAAGTGGAGAAAGACAAACAAATTGTGATTGCATTCACTACACTGTTGGCACGCAGACTCATTCTGATAAACTGGAAGAATCCAAACTCTCCTCTTTTAAGTCAGTGGGAAACCGATGTGTTATATTATTTGAAATTGAAAAAAATCAAATACTCAGTTAGAGGATCTGTACAGACCTTTTTCAAAACATGGCAGGATCTAATCAGTAATATTTTAAAATAAGTTCATAAAGCACAGAGAATTTTTTTTTTTAAATTAGGTATGTTTACAAGCCTTAAATTTAACGTTATTTGGCTTGCGCTCTCTCTCTCAGGGGTGGGGATCGATCTGTTCTGGGGGACCCCTGTGGCTTCAGGTTTTTGTTCCAACCAGATCACTAATCAGTGACAACACCTGATAGCACTGATCTCATTTAATTAGCTGGTATTATTTATCTTTTATTCTACATTCAGAAAAGCACAGCAGCATGATTTTTACATTTATAAGAAACTTAGAAATATTTGTTTTTGCTATGGATTTAAATTCTTAACTCTCTTTTTATTATATTTCGCACTTTCTCTGTGCAGTTTGCTCCCTTTATTGAATCTTAATAATGACAATTAAAAACAAGCAGAGCAGAATCCCAAGCAAACAACATTCAATCGTGAAAAGCTGCAACTACTTTAGTGTCAGCCCCACAAAGTAGTAAATAACTGATTAATTAAACAATTAGAACACCTATAAAAGTAGAATGACAATCAAGATGAAAATACTATTAAAAAGAAAAAAAATACATATAATTGCTTAGTACATTTTAATACTTTTTTTTTTTTTTACCATACTTAGTTTTCTAATTTGTATATTGTTCCCAAAACACAGAATCTGGGAAACAACAGTTTACTTAATTAGCCTAGGAGTCCAATTAAAAACAGAGGCTGGTTGGAACAAAAACCTGCAGCCACAGGGGTCCCCCAGGACCAAGTATGAGAACCCCTGGTCTATACTGTTCTGTTACTCTTTCTTGTCGTAATTTAAGAGATTTCACCCATTCATTCAACTTCTGAATCCATTTCAGCCAGTTCAAGGTCACAAGATGCCACAGCCTATACTGGCAGGGTCTTTTGAGACCCCGTAGAGAGATGATCTAAGTTTGTTAATTAAAAACTTACTTGCGTCACTTTTGCAAAGCCAAAAATGAGTAAATAAATAATAATTAAACTTTCAGTAATGTTGTTGACAGCTGTTACTGCTAATACCACTGCTACAGTTTCCGGTGCATTTTTCACTATATCCAAGTAATGGAACAACCATCAGGTAAGGTATCTTATTAATGCAGTTTATTGACAAACACAAGGATTATAGAAACCAAATAAACAGGAAAGCCTGTATGAAAGGCAAAGGACAAAACAAACGTGTAGCACAAAACTTGCAGTTTGGTTTTTGGTTTTCCAGTTTTCCTTCACAAACTGAGAAGTTTCATTTCTGGATTACTTTACAAAAATCTTCCTTGGCTCCTTCTAAGTTTTAGCGATCAGCTTCTTTCTTTAGATTTATCTTTATTTTTTTCCAAATGCACGCTTTTGCAGCTCTTCACTGTCTTCATCTGCTTAATTTAAATTTCTCCGGAGTATAAATATAAAAAAATAATCTTAGGGATAGATGAGAAAGGGATCCCTCGATTAAAATTTCAGAAAGGACATAAAATCATTAAGTACACTCTTGTGCAATACTGTATGTGCCAAGTGTGCTGTAATTTAACTAACATTTCTAAATTTTTTTTTTCAATAGCTAAATATATCTCTTCTAAAATAGTCTAAGATGTACTCATCAAGCACCTGAATTAGATTCTCTTGCTCAGAATCAATTCAGAATGTTTTCAGAATATGATACAAATTCAATAATGTCATCCTAAAATAAACAATCCAAGCCTGTGCTCAAACTTTTATTACTTTGTTTGCCATTTTATTCTATCCGAAGAACCATTTTAGACAGCCCTCACTAGTTGTAGTTGGGTGGGATTTGAATGCTGACTTTCATGGATTATGAAATAATGTTATAATGTTTTGTTTCCAAATAAAAGGGTCAGAGTTATTAAAAAATCTTTTGATTTTTCCAGTCATAATCTAATGAAAAGGTGTTCCTCAATTTAACCATTGACAATTTTTAAATTTGACTATAGATTTAAAGAATAGTGTGACCACTAGGGAGCACTGCAGGACACCAAACCCCAGACACATCCTCACAGGAACAAGTCCCAGTATAATTAAAAGGTTTCTTTGCACCAGTACTTATAGAAAGGCTCCACAAATAAAATAAACACAAACTTTCTTTCTTTCTCCTCCACGCCTCCCAGGTGGCCTTGACCATCCTTCACACCTGACTCCAACTCACCTGGATGAGGCTGAGTAGCTTCTTTTGTGTTGGACCAGACAGTAGCCTGATGGAAGCACTTCCAGGTCAATTCCATAAAGTAGGGAACATAACTCCCTGCAGCACTCACTGGTAGCACCCACAGATCTCATCAGGGCTGCCCCACTTGAAAACAGTTCCCAGCATTACCTGTGGGTATCAAAACGGGGGCATTCTTCCTGGAAATGAAGCCTCCCCTGATTACTCCATTATATTGGTCACCCAGTTTGTTAAGGGAATGAAGCCAATCCTGGGACTTTTGAGATTTCCCTCTTGCATTACTGGGTCAAGTTTAAAGATTTGACTGTTCTTTTTCACAGGAGCATTTTTCTTTAACACCTTTAATTCTTCTGGAAACTCTTGTAGTTGACTGAGGCAGATAAGTTCTGCTTTGGCTTCAGCCAAGTCTTCTGAAGAAATCTGGTTTGTTTTTAAAATTAGCGCTTACTTTTTCATGTGCTCTGTGATGTTTTTTGTTCTTCCAGGTTACTTTCAGGGTGGCATGGTGGCACAGTGGTAGTGCTGCTGCCTTGCAGTTAGAAGACCTGGGTTCGCTTCCTTGGTCCTCCCTGCGTGGAGTTTGCATGTTCTCCCCTCTCTGTGTGGGTTTCCTTCGGGTGCTCTGGTTTCCTCCCACAGTCCAAAGACATGCAGGTTAGGTGCATTGGCAATTCTGAATTGTGCTTGGTGTGTATGTGTGCCCTGTGGTGGGCTGTTGCCCTGCTTGGGGTTTGTTTCCTGTGTTGGCTGGGATTGGCTCCAGCAGACCCATGTAGTCAGTATATAGAGAGAGGGATGGATGGTTACTTTCAGATTTACTGACTTTAAGTTGAAATGTCTTTCTTTCATTTTTTAAGTGTAGCATTATGTCTTTAAACTTGAGAAACCAAGCCACAGCTTTTTTGAAATATAGCCATTTTGAAAAGTAGGTAATGAGTTTATTTACAAGTTCGGTAATCTCTTCTACACTTGTCACCTTAACTGCACAAATTTCAATTTCTGGATAATATTTAGAAAGTAAATTATTCAGTTGATCTCTGAACATGTGCTTTTGAGAAAGCTTTTTTTTAAAATTTTTATTGAATTTATTAAAAGCATATAACATTCCATACAATCAAGTCAAACTTAGCAAAACTAAAATCAAATCAACCCCCACCCATGTGAAAGAGAGGAAGGCCAACAATTAGAGCAAAACTGAGTGGTAAAGAGAGAAAGGAGTCTTTTCCCCCAAATATAAATGCTTATTCTAAAATGTTATTGATTAGGTCATGCCAGATTTAAAAAAAGTTTTGAACAGATCCTCTAATTGAGAATTAGATTTTTTCCAATTTCATCCATCCATCCATCCTCTTCCGCTTATCTGAGGTCGGGTCGCGGGGGCAGCAGCTTGAGCAGAGATGCCAAAACTTCCCTCTCCCCGGCGACTTCTTCTAGCTCTTCAGGGGGAATCCCGAGGCGTTCCGAGGCCAGCCGGGAGACATACTCCCTCTAGCGTGTCCTGGGTCTTCCCCAGGGCCTCCTCCCGGTTGGACATGCCCAGAACACCTCACCAGGGAGGCATCCAGGAGGTATCCTGATCAGATGCCCGAGCCACCCTATCTGACTCCTCTCAATGTGGAGGAGCAGCGGCTCTACTCTGAGTCCCGCCCGGATGACTGAGCTTCTCACCCTATCTTTAAGGGAAAGAAAGCCCAGACACCCTACGGAGGAAACTCATTTCAGCCGCTTGTATTCACGATCTTGTTCTTTCGGTCACTACCCATATCTCATGACCATAGGTGAGGATAGGAACGTAGATCAACTAATAAATTGAGAGCTTTGCCTTACAGCTCAGCTCCTTTTTCACCACGACAGACTGATGCAGACCCCGCATCACTGCGGACGCCACACTCATCCGCCTGTCGATCTCACACTCTATTATTTCCTCACTCGTGAACAAGACCCCGAGATATGTGAACTCCTCCAATTGGGGCAGGATCTCTCCCCCAACCCTGAGAGGGCACTCCACCCTTTTCCGGCTGAAGACCATGGTCTCGGATTTGGAGGTGCTGATTCCCATCCCAGCCGCTTCACACTCAGCTGCGAACTGATTTAGAAAGGCTGAAGATCATGGCCTGATGAAGCAAACAGGACAAAATCATCTGCAAAAAAGCAGTGACCCAATCCTGAGACCACCAAACCGGACCACCTCAACAACCTGGCTGCACCTAGAAATTCTGTCCATAAAAGTTATGAACAGAATCGGTGACAAAAGGCAGCCCTGGCGGAGTCCAAATCTCACTGAAAACAGGCTTGACTTACTGTCGGCAATGCAGACCAAGCTCTGACACCGGCTATACAAAGACCGAACAGCTCTTATCAGGGGGTCCAGTACCCCATACTCCCGGAGCACCCCCCACAGGATTCCCTAAGGGACACAGTCGAACGCCTTTTCCAAGTCCACAAAACACATGTAGACTGGTTGAGCAAACTCCCACGTACCCTCCAGGATTCTGCTAAGGGTGTAGAGCTGGTCCACTGTTCCGCGACCAGGACGAAAACCACACTGTTCCTCTTGAATCTGAGGTTCGACTATCCGACAGACCCTCCTCTCTAGAACCACTGAATAGACTTTTCCAGGAAGGCTGAGGAGTGTGATCCCTCTGTAGTTGGAACACACCCTCCAGTCCCCCTTTTTAAAGAGGGGGACCACAACCCCGCTCTGCCAATCCAGAGGCACTGTCCCCGATGTCCATGTGATGTTGCAGAGATTTGTCAACCAAGACAGTCCTACAACATCTAGAGCCTTGAGGAACTCCGGGCGTATCTCATCCAGCCCCGGGGCCCTGCCACCAAGGAGTTTTTTGACCACCTCAGTGACCTCACCCCCAGAGATGGGGAGCCCACCTCCGAGTCCCCAGGCTCTGCTTCCTCATTGGAAAGCATGTTAGTGGGACTGAGGAGGTCTTTGAAGTACTCCCCCCACCGACCCTACTTAGTTGAGTTCAGCAGCACACCATCCCCACCATATACGGTGTTGACACTGCACTGCTTCCCCCTCCTGAGACGCCTGACAGTGGACCAGAATCTCCTCGAAGCAGTCTGAAAGTCGTTCTCCATGGCCTCTCCAAACTCCTCCCATGCCCGAGTTTTTGCCTCAGCAACCACAGAAGCCACATTCCGCTTGGCCTGCCGGTACCTATCAGCTGCCTCCAGAGACCCACAGGACAAAAAGGTCCTATAGGACTCCTTCTTCAGCTTGACGGCATCCCTCACCGCCGTTGTCCACCAACGGGTTCGGGGATTGCTGCCACGACTGGCACCGACCACCTTACAGCCACAGCTCCGGTCAACCGCCTCAACAATAGAGGCACGAAACATGGCCCATTCGGACTCAATGTCCCCCACCTCCCTCGGCATGTGGTCGAAGTTCTGCCGGAGGTGGGAGTTGAAGCTACTTCTGACAGGGGACTCTGCCAGACGTTCCCAGCAGACCCTCACAACATGCTTGGGCCTACCGGGCCTGACCGGCATCCTCCCCCACCATCAAAGCCAACTCACCACCAGGTGGTGATCAGTTGACAGCCTCTCCCCTCTCTTCACCCGAGTGTCCAAGACATGTGGCCGCAAGTTTGACGACACGACCACAAAGTGGATCATCGAACTGAGGCCTAGGGTGTCCTGGTGCCAAGTGCACATATGAACACCCCTATGCTTGAACATGGTGTACGTTATGGACAATCCGTGATGAGCACAGAAGTCCAATAACAAAACACCACTCGGGTTCAGATCGGGGGGGGGGCCATTCCTTCTAATCACGCCCTTCCAGGTCTAACTGTCATTGCCCACGTGAGCACTGAAGTGTCCTAGCAGAACGAGGGAGTCCCCAGAAGGTATGCCCTCTAGCACCCCCTCCATGGACTCCAAAAAGGGTGGGTACTGCAAACTGCTGTTCGGCACATACGCACAAACAACATTTAGGACCTGTCCCCCCACCCGAAGGCAGAGGAAGGCTACCCTCTCATCCACCAGGGTAAACCCCAATGTACCGGTTCCAAGTTGGGGGGCAATAAGTATGGCCACTCCTGCTCGGTACCTCTCACTGGTGGCAACTCCAGAGTGATAGAGAGTCCAGCCCCTCTCAAGGAAATTGGTTCCAGAGTCCAAGCTGTGCGTTGAGGTGAGCCCGACTATATCTAGCCGGAACCTCTTGACCTTGCGCACTAGCTCAGACTCCTTCCCCTTCAGAGAGATGACATTCCACATCCCAAGAGCCAGCTTCTGCAGCCAAGGATCGGACCGACAAGGTCCCCGCCTTCAGCCACCACCCAACTCAGACTACACCCGACCTCCTTGGTCCCTCCCATAGGTGGTGAGCCCATAGAAGGGAGACCCATGTTGCCTCTTCAGGCTGTGCCCGGCCGAGCCCCATGGGTGCAGGCCCTGCCACCAGGTGCTCGCCATCGAGCACCAACTCCAGGCCTGGCTCCAGTGGGGGGACCCGGTGACCCGCGTCTGGGCAAGGGAAAACACCTTCCAAATTTTTTATTCATCGTAGAAGGTCTATTGAACTGCTCATTGTCTCATCCCTCACCTAGGAACAGTTTGCCCTGGGTGGCCCTACCAGGGGCATAAAGCCCCGGACAACAAAGCTCCTAGGATCATTTTTGTCAAATTTCAAATAGTATATAATATGAGTTACCCACTGACTTAAAAGAGGTAGGCTAGGATTCTTCCTTTTGAGAAAGGTAAGTCTACGTGTTAATAGTGAAATAAAGGCAATTACAGTTTGTTTGTCCTTCTCCATTGTATGCACATCTGAGAGTACACCAAACACAGCTCTTAATGGATATGGGGTGATTGTGACACCAAGGCTGTCTGATGGGCATTTCAACATTTTTGTCTAGAAAAATGTTAATTCAGTGCACGCCCAAAACATGTGGCACAGTGAAGCTGGGGCTCGATTTCAGCATTCGCAGGTTGGAACTTGCCCTGTAAACATTTTGGACAATTTTAAACAAGACTTATGTGCTCGATAGAAGATTTTTAGTTGAATAATTAAATGTTTTGCACATATGGAGCTAGAATGAATTCTGTGCATGGCTGCCTTCCACTTAATTTCTGAAATGTTGAGTAAGAGATCCTTTTTCCCACCGTACTACTCTAGGATCTTTAAAAGGAAGGGACTTAAAAAGTTTTTATATATTATAGAAATACTGTCTGTGTTCCCAAGACTGATCAATATCTCGTCTGGAATAGAAATAGGTGGGAGGTGAGAAAAGTGGGCGGATTACATTTACCAAAGTTTCTGATTTGGATATAGTGTAAAAAAATGTGTTGACAGGAGATGAAATTTGAAGTAGTATAATTGTTCATAGGATGCAAAGACCCACAATTATAGCAGCCCAGGTAAGCAGAGAGCTGAGGAGACTTTGTGCCAGCAAAGCAGCGGGTCCAGATGGAGTATTGCCACGACTGCTAAAGGCTTGTACATTGGAGCTGGGTAGTCCTCTACAGTGCATCTTCAACCTGAGCCTGGAACAGGGGAGAGTCCTGAGGCTTTGGAAAACATCTTGCATCACTTCAGTCCCAAAGGTATCACGTCCTAGTGAGCTGAACGACTTCCAGCCTGTCACTCTGATGTCACATGTGATGAAGACCATGGAGCGGCTGCTGCTTCACCACCTGAGGCTATAGGTCCGCCACACCCTTAACCCTCTGCAGTTCACATACCAGGAGAAGGTGGGAGGGGAGGATGCCATCATCTATATGCTACACCGATCCCTCTCCCACTTGGACAGAGGCAGTGGTGCTGTAAGAATTATGTTTCTGGACTTCTCTAGCGCCTTCCACACTATCCAACTCTCTTCCCCTTAGAGACAAGCTGATAGAGATGGGAGTAGACTCATACCTGGTGGCATGGATCGTGGACTATCTTACAGACAGACCAGAGTATGTGCGTTTCGGGAACTACAGGTCTGACATTGTGGTCAGCAACACAGGAGTGACGCAGGGGACTGTACTTTCTCCAGTCCTATTGAGCCTATATACTTTGTACATTGGACTTCCACTACAACGTGGAGTCCTGCCACGTGCAAAAGTTTGCAGATGACACTGTTATTGTGGGCTGCATCAGGAGTGGGCAGGAGGAGGAGTATAGGAAACTAATCAAGGACTTTGTTAAATAGTGAGACTCAAACCATCTACAACTGAACACCAGCAAAACCAAGGAGCTGGTGGTGGATTTTAGGAGGCCCAGGCCCCTCATGGACCCCGTGATCATCAGAGGTGACTGTGTGCAGAGGGTGCAGACCTATAAATACCTGGGAGTGCAGCTGGATGATAAATTGGACTGGACTGCCAATACTGATGCTCTGTGTAAGAAAGGACAGAGCCAACTATATTTCCTTAGAAGGCTGGCGTCCTTCAACATCTGCAATAAGATGCTGCAGATGTTCTATCAGACGGTTGTGGTGAGCATCCTCTTCTACGCGGTGGTGTACTGGGGAGGCAGCATAAAGAAGAAGGATGCCTCACGCCTGGGCAAACTGGTGAGGAAGGCAGGCTCTATTGTAGACAGGGAGCTGGACAGTTTGACTTCCGTGGCAGAGCAACGGGCACTGAGAAGGCTTCTGTTAATAATGGAAAATCCACTGCATCCACTGAACAATATCATCTCCAGACAGAGGAGCAGCTTCAGCGACAGACTGCTGTCACTGTCTTGCTTGACTGACAGACTGAGGAGATCATTCCTCCCCCACACTATGCGACTCTTCAATTCCACCCAAGGGGGGAGTAAATGTTAACATAATACAATGGAACCTCGGGTCACGAACGTCTCGGTTCACGTACAACTCAGTTCACGAACAAAAAGTTTGCCAAACTTTTGCCTCAGTTCACGACCACACACTCGTTAAACGAACAAGCCAGTTTCCTTTTCGGTTTGTGCGCGCCGATGATTTCCGCACATGTTGCATTGTTCTCGGTCAGACGTGCCTGCCTGCTGCTGAGAGAGAGAGGGAGGGGGAGGGGGAGGGTGCTGCACGTGCCTGCCTGCTGCTGAGAGGGGGGGGCGTGCACCTGCGTGCCTGCCTGCCTGCTGCTGACAGAGGGGAGGGAGGGTGCGTGCCTGCCTGGCTGGTTCATACGGGCCGATTACTGTGTTTAAGCAGAGCCGTTCCCTGTTCATTGTTCTCAGTCAGATGTGCGTGCTTTACCTGCGCTCTCTTTGTGCTCTACAGTATTTCGTGTGCTTTTGCAGTTAACTATGGCTTTTAAGGAAATGAAGAGTGGTGAGAAGAAAGTTTTGAAGAAAATTGAAATTGAAGTAAAGAAAGAAATTATTGAAAAGTTTGAGCATGGCGTTTGTGTTACTGATCTTGCCACCGAGTACAAGAATTCAAAATCTACGATTTCGACTATTCTAAAGCAGAAAGAATCTATTAAAGCAGCTGATGTTGCAAAAGGAGTTACAGCGTTAACCAGGCAGAGGCTTCGTGCTAGAAGAGGTGATTTTACCAATTTGACAACCCTCGTGCTTTCAAGCAGCACAATGTAAACAAAGTCAGACTGCCAGTAATGTGGAGGTTAAACACCAAGGGTTGGGTCACAAGGACTTTGTTTTTGGAATGGCTGCATGAGGCTTTGCTCCCACCAGCTAAACAGCTAAAAACACCAGAAACCCAAGAAATCAGAAGAGCGAAAAAACACCTGAAGGAAAACATTGCAGAGCCAGACTCTCCCTCCTCTCCATCCAGTTCCTCCTCACTTCATGCCAGAACTCGACTCATGCAAGGTTAGTTTTCTTGGTGGTTTTTGTATTACGGATTTTTCAAAAGTTAATTTTTCAGTTCGTAGCGTGAATTGTTGCAATGTTACTTTTCTCTTTTTTCAAATATTCCTTTTTTTCCGCTGTGCTTAAAACTCATTTAAAAAAAAGTGTTTACAGCGATCGGGCTGTAAGGCTATTAACATGAACTCCTGCAATGTTTTTTGGTTGCTTGTGGTTGGTTTTTAAATTAAAGTTTGGATTTGTTCAAATGTTCCCCTCTCTTCAGAGAGAGAGAGAGAGAGAGAGAGAGAGAGAGAGAGAGAGAGAGAGCGTGAGCGAGCGCAGACAGAGTGAGCGCGTCCTGCTGACGGGGACGGGCGAGCAGGCGTGCTTGTGTAGCTGAGCAGGGAGCCTGGGTGTTTTGTGTCAGTGTTATTCAATGTTTTTACATTAGTTTACTATTACACTGTGCATTCTATGGTGTAATTAGCTATATTTGTACTTAATCTTTACATATATTTAAATATTCAATCTACATGCTTCCGTTAGGTCAGATTATCTCAGGGCACAACATTAGCTACCACAGCTATGCTGATGACACACAGCTGTATTTATCAATAGCACCTGATGACCCCGATTCTCTTGATTCACTAACACAATGTCTGACTTGTATCTCAGAATGGATGAATAGTAACTTTCTCAAGTTAAATAAAGAAAACTGAAATCTTAGTGATTAGCAATAATGGATACAATGAGGCTATTAGAAATAAACTGGATACATTAGGATTAAAAGTCAAAATGGAGGTAAAAAGCTTAGGGGTAATTGTTGACTGTAATCTGAATTTTAAATCGCATATTAATCAGATCATTAGGACAGCATTTTTTCACTTAAGAAACATAAGTAAAGTTAGACCTCTTATATCACTAAAAGATGCTGAGAAATTAGTTCACGCATTTGTTGTTAGTCGACTAGATTACTGTAACGCACTCCTCTCAGGACTACCCAAAAAAGACAAATTGCTTGCAACTAGTGCAGAATGCAGCTGCTAGAATCCTAACTAGGAAAAGAAAATCCGAACACATTTCTCCAGTTTTAATGTCACTACACTGGTTACCTGTGTCATTCAGGATTGACTTTAAAATTCTGCTTATGGTTTATAAAGCCTTAAATAATCTCGACCCATCGTATATATCGGAATATCTGACACCTTATATTCCAAATCGTTACCTCAGATCCTCAAATGAGTGTCTCCTTAGAATTCCAAGAACAAAACTTAAAAGAAGTGGTGAGGCGGCCTTCTGCTGCTATGCACCTAAAATCTGGAATAGCCTGTTAATAGGAATTCGCCAGGCTGATACAGTAGAGCAATTTAAAACACTGCTGAAAACATATTACTTTAACATGGCCTTTCTATAACTTCAATTTAACTTAATTTAACTTAATCCTGATACTCTGTATGTTCAATTCATCATAATAACTATTCATGGTGGCTCTAAAATCCATACTGACCCCTACTCTCTTTTCTGTTTCTTTTTCCGGTTTCTTTGTGGTGGTGGCCTGCGCCACCTCCACCTACTCAAAGCATCATGATGCTCCAACAATGATGGATGGATTAAAAGGCAGAAGTCTACGTGACCATCATCATCAAATCCTTCCGTGAGAACTCTAAATCCAAAGAGGACTGTTTCATTTATGTTAGGTAGAATGCCCAGAGGGGACTGGGCAGTCTCATGGTCTGGAATCCCTACAGATTTAATTTTTTCTCCAGCCGTCTGGAGTTTTTGTTTTTCTGTCCCCTGGCTATTGAACCTTACTTTTATTCGATGTTAATTAATGTTGATTTATTTTGTTTTCTTATTGTGTCTTTTATTTTTCTATTCTTTATTATGTAAAGCACTTTCAGCTACTGTTTGTATGTAAATGTGCTATATAAATAAATGTTGTTGTTGTTATTTACATACAGTTCGTACGGTCTGGAACGGATTAATTGTATTTACATACAATCCTATGGGGGAAATTGCTTCGGTTCACGACCAAATCGGTTCATGACCAGAGTTTTGGAACAAATTATGGTCGTGAACCGAGGTTCCACTGTACAAAGTTATTGTCTGTCTGTTATACCTTCATTGTTATCACTCTTTAATATTGTTCTTTATCAGTATGCTGCTGCTGGAGGATGTGAATTTTCCCTTGGGATTAATAAAGTATCTAAAGTATATATCTATCTATCTATGACATTATCTATACTAATAAAAGACAAAGCCCTCACTGACTCACTCACTGACTGACTGACTGACTGACTCATCACTAATTCTCCAACTTCCCGTGTAGGTAGAAGGCTGAAATTTGGCAGGTTCATTCCTTACAGCTTCCTTACAAAAGTTGGGCAGGTTTCATTTCGAAATTCTACGTAATGGTCATAACTGGAAGCTATTTTTCTCCATTTACTGTAATGGAGTTGAGCTCGAAAGATGTGGGGGGCGGAGTTTCATGTGACATCATCACGCCCCCCGAAGTAATCACGCAGTACTTAGAAAACCTTGAAGAGCTCCAAAAAGCGCTGAAGAAAACATGCATTATATAATTGAGAAGGCAGTGAAACAATAAGAAGCGAGCGAGTGACATATACAACCATATTCATGAGTGCTGCTACTTCGGAAACAAAGCACGGTGTAAACCTAAAGTTTAAATTAAGTTCATAGAAAGGCTGCCGCTGGCGTTTGTAATTTAGTGCCTGCCCATATAAGGCCGTCTGTCAGCGGCAATCCAATAGAAACACTGCCGCTAAATATTCACGGGTGAAGGACTGTGCTTATGCAGAGGAAGATGAGATGGTCAGGGTGGTGTTTGGCACAAAATCAGCGAAACAGCGAGAGAAAGTTTTAAGTGCTGGGTCTTAGCTAACATTAAATACAGCCGTGGACATCGCACGACATGGCACCAGCACAGCTGGGAAACTTCGATGCATGTACACTGAGCGGCTCACGTGAACTGACGCAGTGCGCAGACAAAAAGCAACAGTTCCAAAGAGTGCTGAACAAAAACCGAATTACACAATTGAGAAGGCAGTAAAAAAATATGAAGTGTCTGATACATACAAGCATATTCATAAGTGCAGCTACTGCGGAAACAAAGCACACAGTGGAAAAAGTCAATGTCCCGCTAAAGGAAGACAGTGTAAAAAAAAAACCCGTGCATGCAGTGTGTCGGGTCTCAGATAAAGAAGAAGACGAGCTGTTTATTGATGCAGTAAGAAACGAATCGATGAATGAAACCTGTTATCTTTACAACGATTGACAAACACGGAATGTAACTTGAACACAACACATCCTACAAATACGAACCTGACTGAAAGAAATAATGATAATCAAATCCTTGATGACAGCAACACTCAATAACACTCACAAAACAATTAATATAGATTGACAATCATGATACGTTATTTTTAAAATGTTCTTTTTCATAACTTCTTTAACACACTACTTCTCCGCTGCGATACGTGGGTGTATATATATATATATATATATATATATATATACCCCGATCTACATACTCTCAAATAGACAAGCCACATGCCGTGGTGCAATTGTAGAGGCTTCGCCTTTAATGCTGACATCCGAGGTTCGATTCCCGAGAGGGGATGCACTGAGTATGAACGCGCGCTTCCCGATTCATTTTACCCTCCCATCCCCTTGATTTGAGACGTATAAAAAAATATGCAGTTAACGCAGAATCATGTTACGTTATTTTTAAAATGTTTCCTTTTCTTAGCACAAGCACAGCTGAGAAGCTTCAATGCATGTACTCCATAACGTGTAAAAAAAAAAATAACGAATTTAATCACAGTTTCAATTCCAAGCAAAGGGGAACTTTTGTCAATGCATGATTTCCTGGTACATCGATTATACTGATGCACACATCAGAGCTACAAAAATGTTAGAGTCAGAATAAAGCACGTTCCTACGACTGATCGGAGGAAAATTTCATTTCAAAAGATGACGGAAGCCTTGATAAAAGCATGGTTTTGTGCAAATTGAAAAGCAAGCAAAATCAGATGCATTACAGAAAGCGGACTTTGTGGCTCTTACTGGGGATCATTGGACTTCCGTGACCGTTAGTAATTCTAATTACATCTAATTACAAAATGTTCAATGATCACACAGTTTTAGCCTAATGTACAAAATAATTTTGGCTAAGGTTACTCAGAATTTAAAGATTAAGTTGGTCAAATTACCTTTTATGTTTCTGACTTATTTTTTTAACAAGAAAAACTGCACTTTGTGTTGAAATTTTGGTTATTATTAAAGACAATACCATTCTGAAAATGTACTTAAAGTACTTAAAATACCACTTTATTTTTAAGTCTGCCCAATTTTAGCCAGGGATGATATTTTTGTTTCTGTTTTGAATTGAAATGCAGTTTAAAAGCAATTTTTTTTCAGAAATTAAAAGAGCTTGAGTTTACAATATTCATGTCCATGTCTATTATTTGATTCTGTCGCCCACTAAAACCCTTTTAAATTAAAAAAAAAATTTGCGATTTGGGGCAAATTTTCATGTGTGATTACATACAATTAATCAAGATTAATTATTACACAACCTCTAATTAATTAGATTAATTTTTTTAATCGAGTCCCACCCCTAATATATATATGTAGATAAACTGTATATATATATGTGTATATACAGTATATATGTAGATATGTATATGTATATATATGTGTGTGTGTGTGTGTATATGTGTATAAATGTATATATATATATATGTCTATATTTGTATATGTGTATATATATATATGTATATATATATATATATGTATATATGTATATATATATATATATGATGTGTATATATATGTTTATATATATATGTGTGTGTGTGTGTGTATATTGTGGAGCCGACCCGGACACAGACAGGCAGACATGTTGTTTGTCACCACCACACGTATTTTATTTACAACTATATTTACAATAAATGGTCACTAAGACCCAGTCCAAAATAGTGCACAAACCCCAACACACAGTCCTGGCCTCACAATGCCTTTTTCGCGGGCCGCCTCCACACCTCTCACGTGCCTTGTCCTTCTTCCACCGGACTCTAGCCCTGAATGAAGGGAGACGGCCCCTTTTATACTCTCCCGGATGAGCTCCAGGTGGTTCCCGGCATTCCCCTCTTGGCCACGCCCCAGCGTGGCGGAAGTGCCGGCTATCCTCCCGGCAGCTCTCCAGGTATCCTTCTAATTCTTCCCCCCAATACTTCCTGGTGTGGCAGAAGTGCTGAGGCAACAGGTCCCCAAGGCACTGGGGCGCCTCCTGGCGGTGACCACGAGCCCCTGCAGGGTGGGGCTTCCATGCCCTCAACTTGTGGCCCCCAAAGCAACCAGGTAGGCGGACCCCACGTGATCCAGGGTGGGAGCAGACCCACATCCGGTCCCTCACAGCGTCCCGGCCGGGTTGTTGCCCCTGGCATCCCTGACAATATATATATATATGCCAGACAACACAATTACATTGACAATCATGTTACGTTATTTTCAAAATGGTTCCTTTTGTTTTTCATTACTTCTTTAACACACTACTTCTCCGCTGCGAAGAGCGGGTATTTTGCTAGTTTATATATAAATCTCTAAATGATTTAATCCCATATGTTTTCCAAACATTAAAAACTGTGCAAGTTTGAGAGGGTGGAAAAAGGTGGTTATCATGTAGAGGTGACACAGATAAAATATTCTATAACTTAAAGTCTTTCCTACATTGGTTCCATATTCTGAATGAATGAAGGACAATTTGGTTGTTAGTACTGATAGCTTGTATTTACTGGTGTACAAAGTAAGAAATATAAAGAAGTGCTGCAAGGTTTCATTTCTATTTCAGACCAAGCTAGTGTGTGTTCATCTGTTTGTGTCAATGTCCAGGTATTTATAGCTTGAATGTTTGCTGCCCAGTAATAAAATTGAAAATTAGGTAGAGCCATGCCACCTTCTGATTTAGGCCGCCTTTTGAATGTGTGGATTTTTTGAATTTCAAATAAATGAGGTTATGATTGAATCTAATTTCTTGAAAAAAGATTTACTAATGTATATGGGGATGTTTTGAAATAGGAACAGAAGCTTAGGGAGGATATTTATCTTCACAATATTAATTCTTTCTGCTAAAGTAAGATGGAGGGTAGACCATCTACGCATGTCTTGTTTAAGTTTATCCAAACAAACAGCAAAATTTTGTTGAAAATGAGCTTCATATTTACTTGTGATGTTTACCCCTAGGTATTTAAACTGATCTGCAATTATAAAAGGGAAGGTGTCCAATCTAATGTTGTTTGCTAGAGAATTCACTGCAAAGAGTACACTTTTATTCCAATTAATTTGAAGTCCTTATATCTTTTGAAATTCTTAGGGTTGTAGGCACATGATTTTGTGGGTCTAATATATACAGTATCATATCATCTGCATATAGTGATATTTTCTGTTTAAATCCTTCTCAGAAAATTCCCTTTACCTCTGATGCATTTCAAAAGAAAGCAGCCAATGGCAATTACAAATAGCACTGGTGAAAGGGGCATCCTTGTCTAGTACTGCATTACTACTAGTTTGAAGTAGTCTGAAATAATGTTGTTATGGCAAACTGAAGCTTCTGGACTGGTATACAGTAGATTGATCCATGCACATATGTTTGGGCCAAACCCAAATTTATGCAAAGTGGTGAACAGGTATTCAAATTCAACCATATCAAATGCTTTTTTTGCATCCAAAGATAATATGATCACTGGAGTGTTAGACTTCAATGGGTGAAGATATTACATTAAATAGGCATTGAAGACTGGAAGCCAAAAATCTACCTTTAATAAATCTGGTTTGGTCTTGTGATATTTCCGAAGGAAGCACTATTCCAGCTGGCTTCTTACATGCCTACCAAGGCCATTTTTCACTGATATCGTTCCTTAGTTTCCTAACAGGTGCACACGTCCCTCCTTCTCCTGTCCTTGATAGTTTCTGTGAGTCATTCTTTTTCTATCCTGTTCCTTTCTTTCCCAAATTAGGAATTCTGCTTCAAGCTTAAAAAATAATGCAATTTGACTGATTTTTTATTTAACTATTTGCTTGGCATATCTTATTTGCTTGACATTCTAATTTATGCTAAATCTAATGTTTCAGAAGCTGTTAATTTACTTTTATGGCTATTTATGCTAATATATAATTTTTTTCTCTTCCATACATGCTTATGGATTTGTTGTGTTAAGATCTTGTTAGCCTTCTCTCCATGTTCATAGTAATGATGTTGCAATTTAAAAATGAGTTGTTCTGTTTCTTTTGTTGCCAAGAGGT
Organism: Polypterus senegalus; assembly: GCF_016835505.1. Classification (NCBI taxonomy): domain Eukaryota; kingdom Metazoa; phylum Chordata; class Cladistia; order Polypteriformes; family Polypteridae; genus Polypterus; species Polypterus senegalus. The sequence continues at coordinate 61,681,701 of NC_053163.1, forward strand.
TGAGTTCTGATTGCAAAGCCCGTCTTTTTTTAAAAAAGTGCCTCATTTGGAAACCTGGCATGTTCTTGATCTATTCTGGTAATTTCAATGATTAACTCTGGTGCCTTCTTGGTATCCGATTCCAAGAATGCTTTCTATTCTTAACACTCCTGGTGCTTGATCTGTGGGATTCAAGACAGATGTAACATACTGTATTTCCATTGTGAATGCTGTGAACAATCTCTGATCACTTGGATACTGTTGGCAACACAGGTCTTGAATCAAGTGTTTTCATTCAAATGTACTTTAGCACTGAGGTGCCATCAGTCCAAAATATATATTCCTGCGGGAGTATTTGCAGTCCACCTTTTAGCATCTTGTCTATTTTAACTGCCACAATGGCTGCAGTTAGCTCTAGTGTTGGAATTGTGACATGCTTCAATGTTTCCACTCTTAATTTTCCCATGAGGAATAAACAGTATTTTGTCACCGCTTTCGTTGGACAAGAGAAGATATGTAACAGTGCCATGTCCATGTTCACTGGCATCTGCAAAATGATGCATGTGGGCTGACTTTGTGGTTCTAAACCATGCAGGTGTGACGCGCCTCTTCACATTGTAGTTCTCCAATAACTGTAAGTCATCTATCCATTTTTTTCTATTTCGAAATGTGATTGAGTTCCAATTTTTCATCCCAGCCCCATTTTCTCTTTGCATAAGTCTCTTAAGATAAGCTTTGCTGGCAGTATGGTGGGTGCTAGAAAGCCAAAGGGGTCATAAACTGAGCCAACAACAGATAGGATACCACACCTTGTAGCAGATGTGTTTTGTAACTTACCTGAAATTTGAAACTGTCTGTTTTTGTGTACCACTGGATGCTCAGCACACGTTCTGTTGGAATGAGACTATTGCTCAAGTCAAAATCCTTTTGTTCAAGAGCTCTGTCTTCTTCAGGAATACACATAAAAAAAAAAACTGCTCTGCTGTTACTCATCCACTTGGTCAGGTGAATTCCCCCCTGGAGCATACAGCCTGGAGACCTTTCACAAATTTTATGGCTTGTTCTTCTATTGCCACTATGTAGAAATTATGGATACACAGTGTGTATATACACAAAGCATAAGAAGTGCAACTAGGTGAAGAAGCAGCACCAAAAGGATATACTGTCATTTTAAATTCTTCCAAGTCTTAATTTCAGGCTACCACAAAAAGCATAAAAGATCAGTGTCTTGATCTGGAACATTACCTTGGTAGAACAATGATTTAATACCTGTCATTAATGCCACAGGCTTCTCTCTAGCTCTTGTAAGGACACAAATGAGTGTGCTAGTTGGGCCAGGACCTTTCAATAGATATTCATTAAGTGAAATCCTTTGATAGGTGGCTGTACAATCAAAGACCACTTCATTGCAATTCAGGCTTTCTTTGGGTGCCTTGACAGTGTAACCGTTCTCTATAATGTCTCTCATAAACGCTTTATAGTCTTTTTTCTCTGTGTAAGTGCCACTTTGTGGAGCAGCACCATGAACTGAAGGAGAAAAAAAAAATCTATTAAATCATTAAATCTTACAGCTTCTCCTTCCCTTTTTGGTAATACAAGCTGTTAATCTCCACTCACGACTCAGATCATAAGGAAGGTTGGGAAAGACAATACAGTATACAGGTTTTCACCAATATTGAATTTGCTCCGGTATCCTCATGCAGTAGGCACAACATCCAAACAGCAACTGAGAAAAAGAGCCAAATCTACCAATGGTCCTCCATCTTCTGCTGAATTGTGTGGTAATGCACCTTACTGGCATTACTAGTAATTAAATAAAATTAGTTAAGTGTCCTCTGCCGTCTTAAGAGAGAGGCATTTGTTTGGGATAAAAAGATATAAAGAAAGGAAACGTGCCTTTTTTCTTTTATATAGTGTAGAGAGACGTCTTCGCTGACGGTATGAGCGCCTTTTTGGGGAGAGTCGCGGCGGATTTCATGTAGACTGGAGAGACAGCCTTGCCATTGACCGGCCAGGATGGCATTGTCTGTCCTCCACTCCTGCACGCGTTTCCCGCGCCCTCATTAACATCCATACATCCATTTTCCAACCCGCTGAATCCGAACACAGGGCCACATTAACACTAAAAGTGCAAATGAAAGTGCGAAGCGCCTTAATATTAGTTTACCGCGGTCTAGTAAAAGGATCCCGTGTTCGTAGTTGTCTGAGCTGTAGCTCAGGGGAAGGAGGAAAAGAATGGAAAGTGCTTACATTCATTAAAGGAAGAAGCGCAGTCTGCGTCTGAAAAGCCAACACAGCTATGCGCGCGCACGCCGGCTGCTCGACTTTTTATAGTAATTATGTGGGATAGTAGACGCCGCTTTTCGCAAACGCGTTCATGTCATTGCATACCCCGGGAGGGATGACGTACGGCGGTTTAATTGGTCAGCGTAGGGGTGCCGAATGCAAAAGGGAATCATGGCCTCTAGAGGGGGTTCTTTCTGACTAGATCTTCTTAGAGAAAGATACCGGGCAGAACGGCATTTTGAATTACTAAGCATTACGGCTTGTGCTTTGCTTTTGTAAATATTTTTCATGTATATATAAATATCTCTCGATTAACTTGGAGGTATTTTTTGGGTTGTGGTTATTGGAGCACTGTTTATTTTTATTAATACACTTTTTTCTGTATTTTTGAATATTTTTGGGTGAATCCAATGGAGGAGCAGCTTCCTGACTTGGATCAGTGTGTAGGAAGACAGCTTCACATTTTGCTTTTGTGTATATATGTGGATTTCACTAGTTTGTGTGCAGTATTCTTTTTCATTTTGGACTTTCAGGAAACGCTGTAAATACTGTATATAGTAATTTCTGGGCTCCATTTAATTACTGTTTTTGTGTGTCCTTTGTGGTATTGGACTGTGTATATAATATATAGATTCCGCAGGACATTATTTTTGAACATTCTTTAAATGCACCTGTAAATAAAACCTCACGTTATTTTTCAAAAAACACAACCCTTTTTGTGTCTGTGTCTCCCTGTCTTACACCATCATCCTGGTCACTCTCGGTCCCACATACTAGACACCTAGAGTGTAGGCTGGTGCCTCCAATTCCCACTACATGGGGTGTCACATTTTGATTTGAGGGCAGTTCAAAACCTTTTCAATGTATGTATTTGCCAACCATCTCCATAGTAGATTTTAAGCAGTTCTCATGCCTTTTGATAGCTCCCTTCTGGCCTAAGTTCAAGGCAGGCTTGAATGAGTTCTTGTGGATGGCCTCTAGTATACTGCTCTAGGAAATGTAATTTATCTTGATCTCACTCAAATGCACTATGCACGGCGTAATCAAATGCTCTAATAAATGATATGTTAGATGGTCTCCATTAAATATTGGTTTATCTGTATGTGGTGCTGGAGGTTTATCTTGCTTGTCCCATAACTGGGCTAACATTCTAATAACTTTGGTGACTGCCTTATAACTTTCAGTGTGTTTCTGTATGAGCACATCCAATAGATCATATGTTGGCCTCTGCACTAGTTGTAGGTTGCCTTTCCACTTTAATCTATCGCATTCCGATTGTTCAAATGTGACTGTCGATGAAGATGCTGGTGCCACAGCGCTTAGCTGGGATGACAAGCTGCATTTATTGTCGAGAACACGCTTCAACTGGGAGGCTTGTCTTAAAACAACAAGAAGTCCGGTGCTTCTTCTGTGCTAGTGTTAGCGTCTCACCTGCTTCTCCCATACGGGCCCTGCAACAGGCTAGACGTTCTCAATGCAGCTGACCTTCTTATTGCCTACTTCTGCTCCTGCTGTCAGTTGCCTCACCGATCCTTGACTTGGGAATCCCTCAACAGCCAACGCTCTCACGTTAGAGACACAGAGTCCCAAGTCCCACTACCTCCTGTGGAGAGTCCTGCGCCTTCCCGGTCACTCCCGCCCTACGAAACAGACTTCTGCGGGGGCGACCACAACCACTGCTCCCGGGTGTTGGCCAAACACCCAGGCTGCCTTCAGCTACCTGCGAGCACTCGCCCACTTCGTACTGCACCGATTTGCTCGCCTGCTTCCTGCTCCCACCCTCTGTTTACTTTTTCTTTTTCGAACTCCCTCTTCTCGTTCTTTTTCCTCTACTTCTCCGTTCTCCTAAGCGACTCGTGTTTCTTATATAATGCGAGGGGCCATAGCAGCTGTAACAAATTTACCACAGAAATAATCACGGATGTGGGCAGTTCCTCACCGAGTGCACAGGTGAGAAACACCCACACCGCAGATCACCCCGCGGCATGCCACAACCACTACACCCCGTCACGAAGCCGCCACGAGTGTGATTATTTATTAAAAGAAATGGCCTTTGCTCAGCGAGCTGTGGACCTGCTATACCACATACCACCCCCCATAAAACTCCAATTGCATGGGAAGGCTCCACACCACTGCCAACCCAATGCAACTGGAGCTCAGGTCCACAGTTCGGCCACTCTACACTGCACTAAAACAAAAGCACTAAAACAAACCCAAGCCCCCTTCATATAAACAAGACATTAAAAGAATAAGAACTTTAAAAGACAATTAAAAACCAGCAATAATTAAATGTCCATAAAAAGCTCAATCCATAAAAATGTCCTCCTCCGGCTTGGGTACATGGGTTCTTTCAAAAGTCAGTTACCAATCCCACTTGCTGCTCTGTCTCCTCTTCTGGCCTCGAACCAAGCTTCGCAGTATGGGCTTTTTCATCTGTGGCGCTGAGACTGTGGAATGCCCTTCCTGACTACCTGAGAGCCCCACAGTCGACTGAGGTTTTTAAACGGAATCTAAAAACTCATCATTTTAGAAAGATATTTTGTTAAAGTATTCATAGATTTTCTTGTTTTATTATTTTTGTTTTTACTCTGTAGCACTTTGAGATTTCTAAAATATAAATTGCAATATAAATAAAATTTATTATTATTATCTTCTAAGTTTGTTATATGCTCTGGTGGCTGTTGGATTAGTTCAGTTATTAGGAAAGCTGGGCAACATGTGAATAACAAGTACCACCTCTGTTACTTTATCAATTGGGAAATGAGTTACAGCAAGACCAGATCTATCTATTATTATTATTATCTCTATTATTATCTATACTAATAAAAGGCAAAGCCCTCACTGACTCACTCACTCATCACTAATTCTCCAACTTCCCGTGTAGGTAGAAGGCTGAAATTTGGCAGGCTCATTCCTTACAGCTTATTGACAAAAGTTGGGCAGGTTTCATTTCAAAATTCTACGCGTAATGGTCATAACTGGGACCTATTTTTCTCCACATACTGTAATGGACGTTAGCTCGATGGCCGTGGGGGGCGGAGCTGCGTGTGACATCATCACGCCTCCCACGTAATCACATGAACTGACTGTGACCACAGTACGTAGAAAAAAAGGAAGAGCTCCCAAAGAGTGCTGAAGAAAAACACCGAATACTTTATTCGCGAGATACAAGTTTAATGAGAAGACACGAGGTATATATGAGACTTTGGATCACTTTGTAATGGAGTTAAAATTGCTGTAGCGAGAAACTTTTAAGTGCCGGGTCTTAGCTAACATTAAATAAAGCCGTGGACATCGCAACATCACACAAGAGAGCAGCTCACGTGAACTGACTGAACGCAGTACGAGTAATCACTTCCATGCATCAAACCTGTTCAAAAAACGCATTACACAATTGACAAGGTGATGGCTTTATATGTCGTTCATTTATAAAACAGTGGAGAAGTTGTGTAAAGGCTGTTTCACAAAAAACCAGCAGAGCGTCTTATATGAGCAGGCAGTCAGCTAAAGAAGGGAATCAATAAATATCTATAATCGCAATAAACGAACAAAAAATAACGTACAAGCCGCGGATTAAATAAAGGAAATGGGTACCTGAACAGTAAAGTAAGTCTCGAATAGCTACACAATAACTATAAGAATCATAATAAATGAACAATAAAACAGTACAGAACCACGAAGCAAGGAGAAACGATGGCATTATATGGCGTTCGTTTATAAAGCAGCGGAGAAGCCGTGTGAAGGCAGCTACACAAAAAAAACAGCAGAGCGCCACACTCTGAATGTATTCCTCGCATCACCGTTATACCCTCCGATCTCCCATTTCAATTCAAATGCCTCAAATTTCCAGTAAGGCTCTGCTTTGTGATGACAATTACTAAGTCTCAGGGACACACCCTACAAAAAGTTGCCATTGATTTGAAGCAACATTGCTTTCCTCCTGGACAAAACTATACGTTGCATTCTCAAAAGTAATCTCAGTGCACAGCTTGGTCATATTACAACCGGACTGATGAAGTGACAATGTGGTATACAAAGAGATCCTTAAGAGATAGTTATTGGTATATTTTCCCTCAGTTTAAAAAGGTTTTCTTTTCTTCTTAATAAAAATTTAAAAGCAGTTCTTCGTCGCTGCGAAGCGCAGGGATTTTGTTTATATATATAATAATAATATATATATAATAATATATAATAATATATATATATAATAATATATAATAATATATATATATAATAATATATAATATATATATATATAATAATATATAATAATATATATATATATATAATATATATATATATAATATATATATATATATATATATATATATATATATATATATATATATATATTATTATTATATATATAAACAAATCCCCCTGCAGCATTTACTAAGAACTGCTTTTAAATTTTATTAAGAAGAAAAGAAAACCTTTTAAACTGAGGGAAAATATACCAATAACTATCTCTTAAGGATCTCTTTGTATACCACATTGTCACTTCATCAGTCCGTTGTAATATGACCAAGCTGTGCACTGAGATTACTTTTGAGAATGATAATAATATATATATAATATATATATATATATATATATATATATATATATATATATATATACATATATATAATTAAATATATATATATATATATAATTAAATATATATATATATATATAATTAAATATATATATATATTATATAATTAAATATATATATATATATATATATAATTAAATATATATATATATATATATATATATATATATATATGTATATATGTATGTATGTATGTATGTATATAAATGTTTCCTTTTCTTTTTCATAACTCCTTTAACACACTACTTCTCCACTGTGAAGCGCGGGTATTTTGCTTGTCACATATAAAAATGAAATGAACCAGGAGATGGTCTTCCTCATAGAGTTAAGCCAGTGGTCACTTGTACATTACTGCATAAGCATGTTGCATGGAAGAGCACATGGTAAAAATGGAAACAGAAAAATGCCAGCATTAATTTGCCAAGGCCACAGGCACGCACCCAGATGGTAGATCCATCCAGGTGTTAGAGATAGCTGAATCATATCTGAAGCATAACTCTTTTAACTTTTACCTTTTGTCATCAAAACTTTCTGTATAAGAGATTGATTTCCGGGCAGTTCCATATGCTTGTAGTGAATTACATTTATGACAACATTCATTTTGATCTAATGTAGCTTAAACAATTCCAATTATTTTTGAATACATTTATATTAAGACATGCTTTTTTCCCTGTACTCTGTCCATTTAAATCAAGAGTGTCAGTATTTCCCAAACTTTGGTGTGTCACAATGAAGTTTTTCATATGCCAGTGTGTTTGCAAACCACAGGAAAAGTTCCCCTCTTTGAATTTAGTGAAGGTAACGGATGTAGATTCTTAGTAAACCATCGGGATTTTAGGGGAGAGGGGGTAGGCTTAGGTTGTCCTAAATGATCACCAGAGTGTCAAGACTGTTAATGCTTTTCCTCCTTGGTGAATTAAGCACAACTGTCCTAGTCAGTGTGGGTTTGGCCTTCCAGGACTGGCTTAGATACACCTGTAATGCTGCTGCTGTGAGTCGAGCATGATTATCGAAGTGTGTTTTAATCCAGTATCGGCTGCAGCTCACAGGCTAGGAAATGCTGTGGCAAATCAACATTTGGGAGGGGGCTGACAAGTTACTTGCTGGGGTAAAACAAAAATAAAGCTAGCTGTGAATTAAACAAGCTTGGCTTTGATCTTGTTCATTTGTTCACTGCAATAGCCAGCCCTTAGCACCGTACTACCTAGTCTGGGCTGGACCTGCAGATGGTACAGTACGGTCTCTTGCTACACTGCAACTGACCCCCAACTGAGTGCTTTTACTAAGTGTAGCATGTGGCCAGGGCTCTTGCCCGGCTGGGATGCCTCCATGCTGGGAGCACTGGGGGAGCATTACCTCCCCCAGAATGCTAGATGGAAAACCCCCTGAGTTGCAGCAGTGCCTCAGACTCCTGCAGGGCTGCATGGGAGTTGGAGTGTGGTGCAGCCCTGTTGGGATCCGCAGGCGCCGCTGCAGCAGGAGCTGCGGAGCCCTTATGAGTAGTTCTTCCACCACACCTGGAACTGCTGCCAGAAACGAGTAATCAAGCACCTGGGGCACTTCCGGGTGCATTATAAAAAGGAGCCAGCAGTCACCATTTAGCGAGCCAGAGTCGGGAGGAAGAGCAGCAGCGATAAAGCTTGACCCGAGACGTGAAGGAGAAGAAGGGTGAAGAAAGAGACTTATGGTATTGTGATGTGCTTGGACTCTGTCATACTTGTGGGGAATGGCGTTTCCCACAAGGTAAAAAGAAAATAAAATCAAGAGTGTGCATTGAACTTGTGTCCCACGAATGTCTGTGTCAGTTTCAGCTGGCGGTGCCTACCTTGTGGGCTACATAAGCATGTTGGAATTTTAGGAGTTTAACTGCATGCGTTTTAGTTTAATGCTTTTAAACAATTCAATATTTAATAGAGCTTACCTTTGTGGATCATAATATCAAACTACTGTGTACATATTTAGATTGACTTTATAATTGCTTCTTTAGACATACATGTTTAAAACACTTGTTTCCAGGTACCATCTATAAGATCCAACTGCAGAATATTTGAGATATAATCATGTATTTTATTTACAAAGGAGCTACAAAAGATAATTCTCATTTACAGGCAAGTTGGCATTTCTAGCACTAAAACAGCCCAGTACAGAAACGTTGCATAAATATTTGTTGGCTCAACAGCTGTGGTGTATACTGATACATACCTTAACTATCAAGCCTGACTACCTTTCTCTTCACTCTGTATACCTTGGACTATAAATGTAACATCAAATCCTAACATTTGCAGAGTTCTTCTGATGATTCTGCACTTACGGTGGTGTTCATAAGTAAGGGTATAGGAGTCAGGTGGAGAACTTTGTTCCTTGGTGCAGAAAGAACTGAATGCAACTTAAAACCTGCAAGACCAGGTCCATATCAATGATCGGCTGGTGTGTGAGCAGGTGTGTTTTATTTAGTGGAAATTAGTACTTTTTATCTTAGCAATGTTATTTTCATTTCAGTAACAATGTATGCCAAAAACGCTACTGTACATTTTTAATGCTGGAATAACTTCTGTGATCCATCTACTTGTGGTTAAGGGACAATGTAGAAGATGGGGGAACTTTTTTGTATAAATGTTTAAAACAGTTTTCACAAATGTACAGAGTTTTACCTGAAATGACACAAGGTTTTGAAAGGGTTGAAGCTTTAACATTTGCAGTGGCGATTGAGAAATGATTTTGTGTTCTTGTTTATTTTTATAAATGTATTTATAACAATTTAAACCTGATCACTTATTTTTCAATAGGTAAACAGCTTGTGCTTGCTTCATTTGCACATCCAAGTCAAGGTAGCCACTGTTGCCAACAGAATGTTATCTTCAAGTCCATATTACCAACACTTTATGGCACAGCAGATCTAGTTATGTTATGAGTGTGAATATTGTACTTCTGTCAACAAGTAAAAACAGAGCCAGAAATTAGTGAGATAACTAGTCCTATTTTTGAATAACTCTAATACCAACCAAAAAAAGAGAAAAGCCAAAAAAAAACCAAAAACAATTGTATGTCATCCTCTGAAGAGTGTTAAAGACTCTTCCCTGAAGACAAGATAGTCCAAAGAGACAAGTGTAGAAGATAACAGAGGTTTCCAAGCGCACACTGGTGATTAATACACCAAGCAAAACCTCAATAAAACTGGGACTTAGTGAGTGGCCCAACTGCTTTTCAATCCGTTGGCTATTTGCACAGTATATATCTGGACAGATCACTTTCAAACGTGAACAAGGGAACATCTGTGGAAGTAAATATACTTTCACATTTAACACATTTTGCTTATTCCGGGATTGAGTGATAAAATTTGTGTCTCAGAGTAGTAAGTTCTGAGTGCACAGCTCCATCCCGTTTTAACATATTGCATTCCTGTACCTTGTAATGTTGCCTGTTGTGAACTTTTTTATATGTAAGCCAATCTGCAATACAGGGCTAATTATCAATTGTGTAATACACACATTTATTCTTATTTTACGTGCGACAGCCACAGCTCAGTATTTGCTAATCACTTAATGTCTTCATCCACACAAAGTGTTAACATTTGTCTCCCTTTAACAGTCTTTTCCCTGTCTATATACAAAACATGCTCAGCTAAGATTGACTGCCAATATTTAGCTGATTCTGTATAAAGAAGTGTGTCAGGCAACAAACTCTTTATCTCATCCATGGTTGGGTTAAGCTTTGCCTTCTACTGTATACAGAACAGATATTTATTAAACAAAAGCATGCAAACAGCCAATAAACTGTGCTGGTAACATATGGTATTATTGTATATATAAAGAACTACTCCCTTGTTTATTTTTTAAAATCGTCAGGCGGCATCAAAGCAAATGTCTCCAGCAAAGGAAAGCCACAAGTGGAGAAATATCACACAGCTTATTTTCAAATGTATACTCAAGTGCTGTCCATACATCAAGAAAGAATACAGGTAGTCCCCAGGTTACGGACATTCGACCTACGACACAGCTGTGATGAATGCGCCTCAGTAACTGCCGCTCCATCATCTTCGGCCTGTTGCAAGCAGTGGCTGGAGGGGGGCGATTTTGCTGCTCGTGCAGAGTAGTGCCCCTCGGGTGGCAAGCGGTGACCCATGGTCCATAGTCACCGGGGCACAGGTATCGCTTGTGTGCAGGACGATGGTTCGTGGCCCGCCCACTACACTGCCGCAGCTACTGCTCCTGACTGGACGCAGGCTGGATGAAGCGGAGGGTGCTGTTTCACTGCCCGTCCAGCACACATGGCTGGTAATGCTGCAAGCAGTGACCCGGTTGTGGCTGAACAGAGGCCACTGAAGGTGAACGGGGCAGCGGGGGTAGCATTATAGTGTGCATCGGATGGCTGTCTGTTGAACTGGGGTTGGGCGATTCACTACCCGCCTTTGGCCAACACCGCGTTCATTCTTGGTGGGCGGACGCTAAAGGCAGCATATTGTAGTGGAGGTGACTGTGTGGTGGGCGAGTGATGAACCCCTGCTCACTCATCCCCCCCCAAATCATTCTCAATAGCAAGCCTGCTTGTACTGTTACGCACATAGCAGGAAGTGGTCTCTTGTCAGTACATCAGATGTGTTGACGGGTGCCTTCCTCCTGTGATAGCGTGTACAGTGCTGTGCAGAAGAGCTCATCTTAACCTTTTGTCTTCACCCTTCAAGAATGTCTCTGAAACACAACTCTGATGCAAGTGCTGGTGATACAGTAAAGAAGAGAAAAACTATCACCACTGAAAATAAAGTAGAAATAATAAAAAGGTCAAAGAGGGGTGAAACTCCATCATTCATTGGCAGAGCACTTGGTTACTGTCAGTCAACAATAGCTTTTATTAAAATAATGTACCTGTTCCGACTTACATACAAATTCAACTTAAGTACAAACCTATAGTCCCTATCTCGTACGTAACCCGGGGACTGCCTGTATATGTTTTTGAATACATAGCACTTATTAATCCTCTAAAGGTGGCAAATTAAGAGAAAACGAAACCAAAAGGTTTCTGTTATTTTCTAATTAATTTAAATCCCCACACAATTTATGTATCTGTCAAGCCTTTGAAATAATAGAAAACTATTTCCCATATCATAATATGTTGAAAACAACTGACAATCAGACTAAGGTTGGTATAATATCAAGAATAAAGCTGTGAAGCTATTGCTTTTGAAAGGACTTCAGAAAGAATGCTCATGTGAAGTTATTCCACTGATGCACTATATAAAACACCTCAAATTTTTCACTTGGATATAAATACAAATTTCAAACAGATCTTTGTTTGAACAACAAATTCAATGTCACAACACTATCACTAACCTGTGTAGATGTGTAGTAATGAAGAAACCCAAATACTCAAAAACTTGATGTTCCCAAATCATATAAATTTATAATGGTGCTTTTAAAATAGCTTTCCAATTCAGTGCACACCACTGTTCAACAAGAAAATTGAGTTAACAACAAAAATAGCAACAATAAAAAAGCAACTACATTAAAATGAACCTCCAACCCCCTGAAACATCTCAGTAAACAGACTGAAACTGGGCCTGCCAGTCTGGGTGTACCAACTTCAGTTTTCAAAAAATTTATATTGATTTAATTTCAACTGTAACACCACTTCAATTTCAGTAAAAGCACTCGTAAAACACTACGCTGAGAAGAAACTTCAAGCCAGCACATGTTCTTTTATAGACTGTTTGAAGAAACTAACAAGACTCTGGTAGTCTTTGGCTCATATGCAATACAGTAGCCATGAAAATCTGGCTACTTCATTAAATAAAAAATAAATTAACCATTTCATATGAGCTTCAATGCAGACAAATTGTAGAATGGTAGAAGAAAATTGTACTTTTGCAAGAAATGATTTAAAAGATTTAAAAAGTAAGGAATCAGTTGTATAAATTAATAAAATCTTAAATGTCTAATGCCATTCCACCAAAAAAGAAAATTTTATTTGGGGTGAGGAGTTAGGTTTAGTTATTTTACCACACAAATTAGTAAACATGTATTCAGGAGATTCACATCTCTCAGTGCATTAAAAGACTTGGCTGCTTGCATAACCACTGTATACAGTATTGTGATAAGACATCCCATGTGGTTTGCTTATGGCAATAATCAATAACAAAAAAAAAAAAAAAACAAAAAAAAACCAGAAAATTAAACAACCACCATTTGGATCTGGTTTCTTACAAGTGCCCCAAGCAAAATCAAGATTATTTCTTTTAATCAATGTAGTATCAAATTAAATTGCTGAATTCAATGACTAGAAGATTTGAACCAGAATAGTGCACATTGTAAAAAAAAAAAAAAAAACCAAAACATTAAAGCACAACCATGTAGGCTCTATTCAGAAATAACAGGGAAAGACAACATATAATGCATTAATAAAATAAATAAATACCAAAAACTTGGCAAAGACATACTTACCTTTACCTCTTTCACGGGAAGTTGTACAACAATATTGGAATTCTAAAAGGGATTGCTTAGAAACCAGCTTATGTGTGGATGGCTGAATTGTAAAGACCCTGGGCACAATCTTGTTCTGTTCAGAATTTCACTCTCCCTACCGTCCCTTTTGAAAACAAACACACTGTCTTAAAAGACAATTGGAGTTAAAATTAAGCTATAAACAGCAGAACAACTGCTGATATCAAGATGGGGAACAAATTAATATATCTGACAGATTTTCATTTCAGTTTCAGATTGAGAAATGCAGCTATAAAGGCAAGAAACAGAAAATTATAAACAGGATGACCAGACAATCTGCAAAAACATGAAAAAGCTCAAGGAAGCACATATTTAAAAAAAAAAAAAAAAAAAAAAAAAAAAAAAAAATAAAGATGCAACGGCCAGGAAAGAAGGTATGTTCAAGATGCAACTCATGGAGGTTTCCAATACACTGCGAAAGAAAATTCTTCTGTCCAGTTAGTTTGGCATGACAAGCTTTCACAGGACCTTAATAGGTATTTCAGAACAATTTACCTCTTCTAATTATACAGAAACCTGTTAATGTTGATCTTGTTTTATAAAATGTTTTACATCCAATCTTATGCATTTAATTATGAATGCATTCTTATCACAAATAAAAAGCAAGTCTTGCTGATGCATCCATGTGGTTGTGTTGTCTTAGATCCTCAGCAATCTACAAGCATCAAAATTCTTCACAAAGCACTGTCAGTTGTCTTAAGTCATTAATTGAGGAGGCAATTAAAATGGACTTTGAGAAATGCTGCAAATATCTGCAGTCAAAGAAACCTCACCCCTTTCTGCTTTTAACTTCAGTAACTGCGCTCCGCATGAGTGGAGTCTCTCTCTTAAAGGGGTTGAATAATTGAGTACAAAGAAAAAAAAAAATCAGCATCTTTAAAGAGCGTTTAGACAACTTGAAAAGGCTCATCCACAAAGAATCAGGCTGTCTCAGTGGTTTCCAGCTGTTTAAAATTAATGAGATGATCAGGCTTGTTTCCTGTACTGTGATGTTCCCACATCTGCAAATACAGCTTCTCTAGCTCAATAGTGTACTGCTTAGTGTTGAAGAGTGGACTGCAAATCCGTTGCTTCCATACCTTGGCACGAATCTTTTTTAGGCTAGAAAAGAAAAATACACAAGAACATTGAGAAAAAGACTTGTGTTGCAGCTAGCAGTGTAAACTATTTTTCCTGAATTATTTTAATATCTTATTACTTACTATTCCATATCTGTTCCAAGTTTCACAGCTACATCTTCATACTCTTGTCTATTTTGGGCAATAAGTTCTATACATCCCAAGCAGGTTAGCTGAGAAGCTGCAACACGTGATGCAAGTGTTTCTCCTTCAAGAAAATAAAAATGAGAATTTTACTTATCAAAGCCAATTAAATAAAATACTGTACCATTTTATTAATTTTAAAACAAACATTTTACTAAGCATTTTTAATTCCTTTTCTTATAAATTGGAGCACTACTACTTACTAGCACAGTACATGATAAGAAGAGAATTCATTTATTTAAAAAAAACAAAAAAAAAAAACAAATGAAAAACAATGTATATATCTACTATTTACAAATGTGTATGATAATAGAAAAAAGCATCTGAATGAATAGCAATATACCACCTTAAAATCACTGGAAATACTAAATAGGACAGAACTCTTGTTTACATTCAGAGATTTTTTTTGCATTAGTTGGAATGGATGCAAATGCTGAGGAAAAAACAAGACATTCAAAAGAGAATGCATACAAAAGCTACAGTATGTCACCCTCATATTTTACTACTTTTTCTTGTAGCCATGTTATTTACTGCATTTGGATGAAAAGCTACTGGTAATTGGCTATAAGGTAGTTCCACGCAGCAGTAAATATTCCCTTCCTTTTAATCAAGTGAATTTCACCTTACGGCTTGCATTACTGCAAGCTTAACAGTGACTTTTTAAACATAGTTCTTAATAATTAATTGCACTCTGCAGGATATCTGTGAAATTTTAATCGGCATGTTTCTGGCACTATACGGATTTGTAGCATCGTACCTTTAATTTTTAATTTTCTATGAAAAGTCCAATTATAGCAAGGAGTTAAAAAAATCTTTCTCTGCACTGTCACTGGCACCTTTTCAAAGAGTTTGATGAGCACAGAGTACATGGTATGGTACTCAGTGTTCTAAGACGTAAAGACAAAAAAAAAAAACTGGTTTCTAATATTTTCACATATTTTTTTCATAGTACTTACTTTTAGCAAGCCTAACTAGAAGCATTTATTCGTCTGCTGTTATTATTGTCAATCAGTGTGTTTTTGTTTGAGTGATGTTTGCTGAACTAACTTGTTTATCCATGGCAAGTGACCAGATACATTGGTGCAGTAGCCAGCAGACTATACCAGGTATTCTTTAAAATTCTACATAAGAATTTGTATCACATTTTTAAAAAGTTAAAGGCACTTACAGTAATAATATACCGAAGAATTTACACCTGACCAAAAAAAAAAACTTTTTTTTTTTTTAAAAACTCAAATATCATAGTCTAGTGGATATGACCACATAATCACGGTCTGGTGCTGGGAAAAGAAAAGAAAAAAAAAAAAGCCTAAAAACAAACAAACCTGTACTGAGAGTCTTTGGAAAGGGTGGTCTCAACTGAAGTACCAAGTGAACCCTGGAGGTGTTCACATTTGGTATGAATGTGACCCAATACTTGAATGATCTAAGCATATGAAATACTGTGCATTATGAAATATATTTCCCTCAGTAATAAGGCAATCTCATTATACAAATAAATCATCACACGCTTCAGAATCTGCAAAATTACTAGTCAATCCAATTAATCTTATCACCTGATTCAGCCTCAAAGCCTTTTTTTCTTGTACATTCTGATTGGATAGCAGCTGACCATGAAAATAAAGGTGCAGATTCACCTGTGAACGGGTAGATCAAACAGAGTTGACAAGAAATGAATGTCCATTGTGACCAATGATTAAACCTTCTGATCGGCACAGATGGGGCACCCTCTCAATGTATGTGCAGTTCTGGCACAATGCTGCCACTGGATGGCACACTGAATATACTATGATTTATATTGTTGAATGTCATTCAAAATTTAGTACTAAGCAGAATCTGAACAAGGTAGTTTATATCGGAGTGTCAATACACAGTACATATGATACTTCATTAACTTCTTTTTTCAAGTATGAGGTTCATTCTACTCATTAGCATCCTTTAAAGTGACCATTAAACTGCCATATATTAGTTTTATTTTTCTATTTGATGCAGAAAACTCAAAACTCTTACATGAACTTACCTGGCATAGTAACCATAGGAGTGCCAGCCCACAATACATCCATGCCTGTGGTGTGCCCATTGCACAAAGGTGTGTCAAGGCAAACATCTGCAAGCTGTCCTCTACGTACATGCTCCTCTTTTGGCGCAACAGGGGAAAAAATAATACGACTGGAAGGCAGGCCCATGTTTTGTGCATACTGTTGAATATTAGGCTCTCCAACAGCAGGGAACCTCAAAAGCCAAAGTACACTATTTGGAACACGTTTCAGAATCTGAAAATTAAGTAATACCAAGAGTGATAAAAAATATTGAACTGATGTCCTTTCTTAACCGGGCACTAGGGCTATCACATCAAATATAAGTTTTTGATTATAGTCTGAACATATTATAAAATAATTAAATGCAAAGGCAAAAACTGACATTTAAATGTAAAAGAAGAGTTGCTTTACCTGTCCTCATACCAATTTTTACTTGGCCCTAACGATGTACTATCACATTTTACAGATCTGACATCAATTTTGAATGATTACCTTACACCGATCAGCCGTAACATTAAAAAAACTGACAGGTGAAGTGAATAACATTATTTCACTACAATGGGCACCTGTCAAGGAGTGAAATATATTAGGAAGAGAGTGAACAGTCACTTCATAAAGGGAATGTGAAAAAGAAAGCATGAAACATGGACATGCATAAGGATCAGAACGACTTTGACAAGGGACAAACCTTGATGGCTACTGGGTCAGATCATCTCCAAAACTGCAAGTTTTGAGTGGTGTTCCCAGTATTTAATGGCTACTACGTACCAAACTAGTCTAAGGTAGGACAACTGGTGAACTGATAATGGGGTCATGGGTAGCCACGGTTTACTGATGAGCATAGGCAGCAAAGGCTAGCCTGTCTGATGCAGACTGCAACACAAATTTCCAAAAAAACATAATGCTGGCCAAGACTGAAAAGTGTCAAAACCTATGTATGGACCCAATGCCCTTGCCGATTCCTCTCCACTTCTGAAAGTGCCTACAATGGGCATGAAGTGGATAGCAAAGGAAGGAAGAGGCTTAGTCTGATGAATCACGTTTTCTTTTTGATCACGTGGATAGCTGGGTGCATGAGCGTGGTTTACCAGGGAAAGAGATAGTCGCAAGATACACTATGGGGAAAAGGCAATCTGGCAGAGGCAGTATGATGCTCTGAGCAATGCTCTGCTTGGAAACCTTAGGTCCTGGAATTCATGTGGATATTGTTGCAGACCATGTACACCACCTCACGGCAACAGTATTCTGTGAGGGCAGTGGCCTTTTTCAGCAGAATAATGTGCCCTGCCAAACTTCAAAAATTAAATAGGAATGGTCTGAGAAACATGGCAAAGAGACTTTACTGCTAAAGTTGTATACCTGATATAATGGTACACTTTCAGAAGTCTTGTGGAGTTCATGCTACGCAATATTAAGCAGATACGTCAAGGCTGAAGCTGATCGGTCTATAATGTCAAAAGTAAAATGGAGATTTAACTGAATGCACAGGGGTGAAAAAGAGAGCACAGTAAAACAAGAATATATGATAAAGTCTTTGAAATGCGGACTGAAGTCATCCACATTACACAGTGAAACAAGTTAGATTAGCAACAGAAATGATTCACTCAGTACCAATACCTTAATGATGAATCATTCTGAATGACAATGAGTTTAAACAAGGAAACAAATGACAATCAGCATTTTCTTTCATGAAAAAGATGGTTCTGCTCTACTCCAATTGTAATGACTTTAAATATAAACCTGTGGTACAATCTGATCTGATCTTATCTTACTCCCAACACACAAGCCTATTACTGACAGCAGCAGCTTATTAGGGGTTGTTTTTAATATTCTATATATTCGCCTCTGATGCTAACGCCCGAGGTTCGATTCCCGAGAGGGAGTGCAGTGAGTGTGTATGCCTGATGAGCCCAGAATTACAGCGACACACGTGTCGCGTACTCTTTGCATTATTTGACAGTAAAAACTATTTCAACCATTCTATGATCTGCTTCTCGCAACTGAAAGAGGGCACCGTGGCGGATGTTAGCCGACTTGCTGACCAACCACAAGCGTTACCTGGTAGGTAACCACCCACACAGTCAGACTGTGATTCAGACTATGAATGCCTTGAATATAAAAATAAATATAAAATAAAATGCACATACACTTTTCTTAAGCTTCAATAAAATTTTAATTTCTCCTTGGTGACAAATAATAACTATTAATCTGACCTAGTTCAAAGGGTGCCATTTTTTCATTCTCACATTTGCTCAAGATTTAATGTACTTCATTTCAGGCAACAATGAACAAACAAATCATCAGCATGTCATACTCAGATCTGCATGTAGCAGGTAGACTTGTCTCTACCTAGGCTTTAATGTTTTCAAAGACATAGATTAGCTAAAAATGAGTCCTATTTTAGCTGACAGACCCAGAGTGCACATTATTTTAAGGTGTAGATGTTTCAGACACTTACATTAGCCCACATTTGAAGAGTTGGTGGATCAATTTTGTAAAGCTGATTGAAATTACAATAAACAATGGCATCTTCAGGAAGTCCATATTGGGAACGAGTTGTTACAATAATTGTGCGAGGTACCTCTTCTCCAGTTGCTGCTTTGTTATTTATCTGTGAAGTACAATACTGGTTGAAAATACAGCAATCATACAATCATAACAACTGGTTACTCCTGAGCTAGGCACAAATAAAAAGACTAGGCTTTTAAAAATAATAATCTCTGAAAAATATGTAAAATAACATACTAATAACATGATGGTGAAAGACAGCAACACTTTTATGTCCCCAGTTTAGTTTATTTTTGTTTTTGGTTCAATTTTTAAAGAGCAAAATACATACATTGTTCAGAACAATGGCTGTGATTATCCGGCCTTTCTTAGGGTGTACTTACACTGGCAATTTGTTCCGTGCTCGAGCTCGTTTTTCCACATGTAACCTTGTAAAGTTAAGTTTGTTTGACTAATGTGATCTCTGCGTACTGTGCCCTGGCCTACTTGAGGTGGGCCCAAGCACAGTTCAGTAGCATAAACGTGCCCAAGCATGGACAACAGACACAACATCGATGATGCAAGAAGTCAGTGCAATTCTCATTATCTTTTGAGATAAAAACAGGTTTTTATTCTCACCTTAGTTGGCAAGAAAAGCTGCCATTCCTCCCTTAAGGTCATTTGTCACTGTAAAAATCTCAGACGTGCAGGATGATTAACAGCAAAACACTGTGCTTCACACTCAAATCTGTAAGAGGGTAGAGCATTATCCTGCCCTGCAGGACTCCAAAACAACTACAAAATAAGTAAAATTGTTTTGACATGCATTCTACCACTCCATGCTCAAATCTTGTTTTGGCTTTACACCATGTTACATGGTCATGACAAAAGTGTGCTTGGGCCCAGAACGTTAAGCACAGTGCGAGAGCAGGCCATTGGTGGAGAAGGGAAGAAGGACAATCACACTTGGGCAGGGCACGGTACAAACATACCTAGTGTAAGTACACCCTTAAGGTTAAAACAAAGTTCAACATTGTTTATGTGCAAACAATGCTGCCAAGATGCATTGTGTGCATTACGCTGTGTCTTTTTTTTTTTGTTTAATTTTGCCTGTATTACTGTAAATGATGTGACCATCTTCACTGCCAAGACGACTGGCTGCTTGGAGAGTCTTTGATTAGAGGAGTCTGGAAAACTGTGCTGTTACATGTGAGCTTCTTCTCAATTTATTCAATTCCGCTCAAGAGTAAATCAGAGTAAACAACAAAACAAAAAATTGAAATTTTATAAAATATGGCTATAAAGAAAATAACTAACCCAGAACTAACCCAAAAACTCCCACTTTAAAAAGGTAAACGATAAGCAGGAACAAATCTGAAGCAAGGAATGGTCCATATGAAAAATAAATTACAGGTATGACACCAATCATGACTGTTTGTTTTCAAAACTCTACACTAAGGAATCCCAGTTAATATGATTTAAACATATGAATGCTGACCTAGAAAAATGAAAAACTGCTTTTGGGAATTAGGAATGTTCTATTTACATGTTAAAAATCACTAAATAATGTCCTAAAAATGAAAAGCGAACCTTATTTTCAGGAATGGCAAAAAAGTGTCTGTACTGGGGAATGTTACTCTTACTTGTAATCTCACATGCTTTTGCCAATGGATATACTCAAATAAACCACAGAAACAGAAAGCTAATTGTAAAAAATTAGAAGGCTGACAACTGCTGTTCATGCGCCAGGGAAGAAAATTAAAGATACTGATTACTTAATCTTTATTCTCATTTTATAAAAATCCACCATACTACATCTGAATTCACATTTTTTTCTAAATTCAGAATAGGCCAGTTTGAAGAGGTCAATCCACTTAAATGAATGCCTTTAGAATAAGGAAAAACACTGAAAACCTGCATTTCATATTTATAATGGGGACCAATGGGGATTTTAAATATGCAAAATAACATAACCCCTTTATGTTTGTAAACATATGAAAATATTCTTTGTGATCAATTGTTTGAATATTTTCAATATTGCAAATCACGCAAATCTGAACTCATGAAAATGAAGTGATGAATCAATTAGTCTTCCATCAAAAATAGCAAGCATTTATTTACCTGTGTTGTTGCAAGGCCATTGCTGACAGTAAAGCCATTAATGGTAACCTGGATCTGCCCCTGGTTGATCATATTAATTATAGCCTCTGCAGCTGTATTCATGGGAATTACAGGCATTGAGAGGGCAGAGTTACTATCACCACACTCTTGGCCATCAGGACATTTTAGCTGTTAAATGATAATACAACGAATTAGTAAAATTAAATATAAAACGCTGTTGATAAAACAGTTACGAAACTGGTTTAGATTTACCTTGACTACCTTAACATCAGGCAAGCTGTCCAAGAAAGCTTTTAAGTCAATTCCATTAAGAACAATGCGGTTGTCAAAAATATGGCCATTGGACTTGAAATCAATCACTGCTTTTTTCTGTAAAAGGTAAACCAGGAAGTCATAAAGTAGGAGAAGTGAAGAAAAATCTCAAAACCTAACTGGTTATTAAACAGCAAAATAAAACTTGAACAATTGACTTTATATATACCTTAAGGTGTGGAAACATGTTGGCATGGTCTCCAATAAAAAACGTGTTAGGCATATATGCTAACTTTTCAGAATATTGTTCTGCTACATCAAAAGGTGAGGTTTCTTTGTCAGTAATAATGTAATCCATAAATAGGGCACCACTTGTTCCTGGATATCCTAGCCACATTGCCTAAAAAACAAATTAGAAAAAGTTAAATCAGAAACAAGTTTAGATACAAAAAATATTCCCTAAAGTTTTACATTTCCATTTTCCAAATGTAGTATTGTTTAACACTAGAATTACCAGAGCCTACGAAAAAACTCGCAGATCCGTCCCACCTTAAAACGCTTCGCATTGCTCCGTCAGCTTCTTTTGTCCTTTAAATGTGTTCATAAGCAAGCAGCAAACAGCCTGCTATCACATTCCCTACCCCACACCGTTTTCTGAGCTCAAGTCTGTTTACCTGCGTATCAGTTGCTTAGAGTTGTATAGAGTGAGAAATTAAGTAAAATGACATGTTTTATCAATACTATATCGTTATTTGGAACAGTTGCATTTCATGTGTGTTCCATGTCTACAACTATCTATGCACAGTAAATACATCGTTAAAACAGAAACATTTTCATGTTTTAGTAACAATTGACAAAACGTACACATGAAGTGTATAATGTGTGAAGCCTGAATTCCAAATATCAAAGAAACACTTTTACAAAAGGTACAAATATGACAGAACAAATGCGATTCCATTCAAAAATATAACTGCAGAAAAACAGCCCGTGTTAGGGTGCGACATTGACACGTACTTGCTACGACAGCTTCGGTGGTGCAACGGTATCAGCTGTTGACTGGTAATCAAAGCTTCATGGGTTCGATCCTGGAGGAGTCTAATGTTGCTGCTTGTATTCTCACTTGTCTCACTCTATACAACTCTAAGCAACCGACAAGCAGGTAAACAGACTTGAGCTGAGAAAATGGTGTGGGGGTGGGGGATGTGATGGCAGGCTGCTTGCTGCTTATGAACACATTTAAAGGACATAACACGCTGACGGAGAGGTGTGAAGAGTTTTAAGTTGGGACGGATCTAAGAGTTTTTTAGAAGGCTCTGGTAATTCTAGTGTTAAAAGGTAGTCTACCAAACATTGCCCCAATACTGAAGAACAGTTACCATTTCAAACATGAACATCCATCCATCCATTATCCAACCCGCTATATCCTAACTGCAGGTTCACAGGGGTCTGCTGGAGCCAATCCCAGCCAATACAGGGCGCAAGGCAGGAAACAAACCCTGGGCAGGGCGCACACACACACACACACACACACACACACACACAAACCCACCCCAAGCACACACTAAAGACATATTTTTGTTTTATTATTGCTTTTAAAGATTTCCACTAAAACTCTACACCCTACCATTTTGAAAAGTAAGCAGAAATTACTAAAATTGTGCAATCGTAACTCTAACATAAGTTTTCTAATGTAACCATTTCAAGAAAAAACAGAATCATAGAAACACTTAAGTACTCACTTCATACCGTAAAGATGGGTTGTTTTTGTGAGTTCAATAGTATTACAAGCATTAACACATTTTTACATCTTGCAGTCTACACAAACTGCACTGTCAACTTTGATGTGCAACAATTCTGTACTAAAACAAATCTATCACATCTGAAAACTACAAGCTGTGGATATCACACACAATGTTAAAGCCAGACTGTCAGTGGACATTTAAGCATCTCTTTCATGTGAGAAACTGAGTATGGCAAATAATTTCTGTACTACATGCTACATAACAAAGATGTACGTATGTTTCAAGGAGAATCAAGAAATCAGCTATGAAATTACCTGAATTGGAGCAGGACGAAGTGCAAATAGTTCATTCCGTGCACCCTTTGTGTATCCATTCATGTTAATAAGAATGTGAATTCCATCTTGGTGAATCCTATCTGCCGCTTTTCCATTACATGGAAACTGGAAAAGAGTAATATAAAATCAAACAGATTATGTTTTGAGAATATAAAAGACTTTACTCATGATGATGGTATGACTGGCACCTACTTGAGTAAGATCTGTAAAATGGCTTGCTTCCTTTGACACTTTTACACGAAAGTTGGTGCCATCATCTGGACTAAGTGCATAGCAGAACACCTAGAAAAGGAAAAGACCATTTTATACTACTTCCTGGAATTTTATCATTGGCTTTTAAAGTACTAGTAAGTTCAAGCATTCAATATTCATGTACTTACTTCAAACTTTTCTGCACTGTGCATGCCAGGAATGGACTGCATAAGATGTGATGTTGGATGATTTCCAAAATCAGAGCTAACATAACCAACTCGTAGTCGCCCATTACTGGCTTTTAAATCTTTTGGATGTTCATAAGGTGGCTTGTGAAGAACATTTATCTGTACAGAAATAAGAACATGCACCAGGATTTATAAACCATGAACATAAACATTCACAAACACATAAATACTAACTTTACTTTTTAATAAGTGACACTTTTGTTTAATGCTCCTTGCCTACTTGGGAAATGTCTACAGCTTCATATACAAACTGAACACTTGCTTATAAAAGGAACAAATGTGAATTATGGTAAGTTTCCTAATCACCACATTGATACAGTTTTATGATTTATAATAAACTAGCAGGAGCACCCGGCATTGCCCGGGAATCTAACACCAGTGAATTTCCCAAATGAAAGAAACAGAACATAGAAATAGAACAGTATTTTCTGATTGACATTTAATTGCAAGTTCCTCCACTCTGGATTCTGTGTGCTGTGGCGTTTCAGACGCCCTTGAAATAGACTTTCTTGTGGCATCTGAAGTGGACCTTCCAATTATATGTCTTTATTTCGGTGGCATGGGTATATTAGCGAAAAGCAAGACAATTATAATGTGTTACATGGTATATTACGTGCGGAATAAGCACCACAGTGAGATGAATTTAAGTTATTTACAATACATTGGAAAGCGAACAAATAGCACCAGTCAGTCAGTGAGAAAGAGCAACACTGTAATCGTACTGTGAGTGGGACCGGTGCTGCATTTGGCGAAAATGGTGGGGGAAGGATGCTGTCTTTTTAAGGCGAGTCTCTGTTCAAACATGCTTGAATATAACAGACATTGGCGAATGAAACACAGCAGTATCAGTGCGTGTGGGAGTGTAACGTGTGGAAACGTGGATGTGTCAGCCGGTCTCGCACACAGGGTTGTTCACGTTTTACATCCATATAGCAGTTCCTCTTCACCCGATCAAAGCAGTCGGCCTCCTGATACTTGGACACCTCCGCTATCTCTTGCCAATTTAAAGAAACATGGGTAAAGAGCGACGCACAGAGACCAATGCTGCCGCTAGATAGCGCTGCGGTGAACGTCTGTTGCAACGTGCAACCATCCTATCGATGAAAAGTACGGCGACGTGTGCCGAACGTTGTGTTGATGAAAAGGTGCCTTGCGGTTCACCACGAACAATTTTCCAAACCAAACATACCCCATGACCTTCTCCTGGTCACAAAGGAGCTCCATCCCCAGTTTGGTGCCAAACGGACACCCGGCTGTGACGATGCGGGTTCTGGCTCCACACTCCCATTGCTATTCGGGAGCCCTTCAACCCAACACCGTCGATAATGTTACCGATGAGCTAGTCAGTGTAGGCAATAACAACTGAGCAAGGGGATGGTTGAAAAAAGTGCATAGTGCTTTTATTCAAAGAGTCAACAAAACAGGTGTTCAAAATAAATAAATGCAGTGCTAAAGTTTTCAATAAATAAATAATCCCATAAAAGAAATGTGGAGGTTAAAACCAATAAATAGAAAATCTTAAAACGACGAGGTTAAAATGATCAGGAAGTAGTCTTTAAAAACAATTGACAAACCCGGTGCCTTCTATTAAAACTAGCATCTCTCCTGCTTCACCCATCTGGGCCCCGCAACAAGGGAGACACTCTCTCTCTCTGCAGCTGACCTTTTTGCCTGCATCTGCTGTCAGTTGCCATACCGATCCTTGGCTCCGGTCGGCTCCTCCAGACAGCAACTTGGGAATCCCTTAACGGCCAAGGCTCTCAGGTTAGGGACACTGCGTCCCAAGTCCTGACTCCTGCACCTTCCCGGTCACTCCCGTCCTGCAAAACAAACTTCTGCGGGGGCGACCATAACCAATTCTCCCGGGTGTTGGCCAAACACCCAGGCTGCCTTCAGCTGCCTGCGAGTGTTTGCTCGCCTGCTTCCTCCTGCACCGAATTGCTCACTCTCACTTTACTGCTTCCTACTGGCAACCTCCGTTTCCTTCTCTTTCTCTTTACTTTCTTTTGATCTCCCTTCTTTTCCTCCTAACTGA
Organism: Polypterus senegalus; assembly: GCF_016835505.1. Classification (NCBI taxonomy): domain Eukaryota; kingdom Metazoa; phylum Chordata; class Cladistia; order Polypteriformes; family Polypteridae; genus Polypterus; species Polypterus senegalus. Next base: position 61,707,770 of record NC_053163.1, read on the forward strand.
CTCGCGCTTCTTTTATAATGCCACGGGCCATAGCAGCTGTAGCAAATTAGCCACGGGCGCAATCACGGATGTGGGCAGTTCCTCACCTGTGCACTCGGTGAGAAATGCCCACACCGCTGATCGTCCCGCGGCTTGCCATGGCCCAACGCCCCCTCGCTAAGCCGCTGCGAGAGCGGTGACTATTTATTTAAAATAGGCCCTTACTGAGAACGCTGTGGACCTACTATACCACACCGGCGCAGATTTGTATGGCAGACAAACAAACATACATACATACACACATCGACTCTGCTTTATATATTAGAAAGGAGAAAAACACTTGAAGAATAACATTTCCAGAAATTAGACAAACTGTTCTTTCCTGCACTGTTTGAAGTATATGTTGTGTAAATACTACCGAGACTCTTGACACTTGCTAATTTCGCCCAAGCCAACAAAAACCACATCCCATTCACACCAGAAGCAAGAGCAGGGCCTAATGTATAAATGGTGCATACACACAAAAATGTTACATTCGCCCGTTTCCACACTCACATTGCGATGCAGAATAACAAAACTTGGTGTAAAGGCACATACATTCTCACGGCAGCACTCCCTCCCCTTGAATACGCACATTTCTGCCCAGTTTTGCAAACTAGCGGCACCCAGCATCAAAGCAGTGCTAAAGGTTCTGTGTAGTCTCCCTTTTTTCAGGTTCACATCAATGACGCAGGATATATCAAATATATTGAAATTAAATGCATGTTGTTTACAAATTTAATTCACTTGATTGTAATCATTCTGTAACAATATAATGGTCCACAGAGTGAACAAACTATTCCAAATGCCACAGCTGCTTTAGCGTTATTCTCAGTGTGCCACTCAGAATATATTAACCCACTGTATGTGTGTGTGAAATCATAGCTGCACACCAGCTGATCAGGAAGCTCTATGGTGGGTTGTGTTGAGAGCACAGAGGATTATCAAGATACAGCTTCTAGCCCAGGAGAACTTTTATAGCACACGTTGCCTAAAGAAAGCCACTAGCATCTGCACGGATTCCACACAGCCACGCTGCAGTCAACTTGAACTTCTCCTTGCCTTGTCTATTTGAACTTCTCCTTGCCTTGTCTATTTGAACTTATTCCTGCCTTGAGCTTGATAAGACTGGTGCGACCGTGGATGGATAGAATAACTAAAACTAAACATGTATCATGTACAAGTAGAGATTTTTCAATGTTCCATAAAACGTGAAGAATCGTCATTTTAAGCTTACAGCTGACGTTATATTCATTACAGAGCTCATTGTGAGGCGATTGGCTACATGGGGAAAGAAAACAGGACAGGAATAGGTGGTTGGTACTTTTGACAGAGACAGTACTGCTGCATTAAATTATTCCATTCAGGGATGCGCGTATCCCAGCAAGCATCTTGCAGGATGAAGGAACAATCACTGAACGAGGGAGGCAAGAACAATCCCAGTTCATCACTACTGCTGCGCCACAGCGCTCCCATGTTTCATATATGCTTTAATGCATTTCATCAAAATTTTATCAAGTATATATCTTACAATTCTCAACTGTTCTGAGAGCTATAATATCATGAATGTAATATATTCTGTGTGGCAACCAGTGCTGATGCACACCTGTCTGTGACAGAGAAAGCCCGTTTAAGAAACACATAGTGATTCACACACATAGAATACGAAGCATTTAATATGCTACTTTAGTTATGATGGGATTTGAGAAACTAGTAAATTAAACATCGATTTTAAGATGAGATGAAGTTTTAGAACATTCCACTTTAATGACAAAATATATTAGAAGACAAAAGTGGAAATTTACAGATTAAAGTCTACATTTTATCCTTTTTTTCCTTCACTGTGTCCCTAATTTTTTTTTCTCTGTACCCTAATGCGCTCTCATAGGATACTGATGGTGGGCAACAACTCACCTTTTCTCAGTGACTTTGATATTTGACCACTGTTTAATTTTGGGCACTGTGCAACTTTCTGAACTTGAAGTTTCGAGTGTCTCCACGGCACTGTATCATTCCATCGCTTTCTTTTTGTTACTTATAACACTATTTAAGCCAACAATCAGTATGTTTTTCCTTGTGCCACTTCGCTTGCGCTCAATTTGTTTTTTTGTGCTTTTGCTACTGTCTTTTCACAAAATGCTGAACATAAACGGGCTATTTATATTGGTTTGCATATTCAAAAGGGCATATTTCTGGGTGGATTCGGGGTGGGTTGGCAGGCCCTGACTGGGATTTATTGAGCTGAAGGGCATGAAAGTTGGCTTACACACGGTTTTGTGCATGTTAATTTTTTTGTGCATATGCACATTTCCACTTTTGTCAATACATCATGTTTTAGCCCGGAATCTGCACATGGAGTTATACATGAGGCCCCAGGTAAGTAAGGTGTTGAATGTATGGAAGAACTGTGTCGTCAATTGATTCCCATGTACTTACTAATTCAGAAGAATTCCTAGTCGACAGGAGTCCCATCATAAACATTTTAAATGACGCAGATGGATCACAGAAAGTGTGTCTGGTGTTAGATCAAAAGTCAATATACTGTAAGGTGCCTTAAAATCTTTTCATTCACAGTATAGTTTTTATTCTAATACAAGCAGTCATTCTGCTGTTAAAACTAAGTATACTTTGGTAAGTGGTACACTCTAGAGCTTACTGCATGAAGAAAAGAACAAGCTTATCACTACCAGGGGAGGAGCTCAGAAAAGGGTCTGTCAAGTTGGTGAATGACAAGGAAACAAACAATATAGTTAAGAAGTAGGTTGGCACCAGAATTTTGGAGAGCACAAAAAATTTTTTTTTTTTATAATTTAATCACTGTAGAAAATACTGTAATACCACCACTTTGGTTCTGAGTTTGTGATATATGCTGATGTACAGTGCTGTGGAACATGCAGATGCAAGAATTAAGCTCATTTTATATACAAGAAAGCTACAATTGAAATAGGCGTTAACAATCCTAACTTAAGCACTTGAACGTCTAACAATTAAGTATTAAACATATCCATGTGAATATTCTTGTTTATCAATAGTAAACAGGCACGCCGCTTATGCCTGTTGTCTTCATGTAAAAATGAATGTATCCAACTGAGGATTTTAAAAATTAGCATCTAATATTTTGCAAATATAATACATACTATGTCAATTTTTACAGTCTACAATTTTATCATGCCTCTTAATAAAAATGTAACACAATATTACAAGGAACCACAACACTGGTCATATCAAAAAGCATCCCAAAATACTGAACAGCTCAAAATGCAATGAACATGGAAAACAAAATCATGTATTCAAGGAGTACTGTGAATGATTACTTTTCTGAATGCAACAAAAGAGATGTACATATAAACGGTTCTCTTAATCTAGAAATATAAATGTGCCACGATTCATACTTAAATCAGATGCATTCATTGCCGACTCTAATCTCAGATGTTAAAAAATCTTTATAATTTGGGAAACCTAAAAGAATTTCCTGCAAATAACCAATATTAATGCTACCTTTACTACTCAAACCTCCATAGGCTCGATTAACTCTGCATGTCAAAATTATTTAACAAGGTTAAAAACAAATGCTTATTTAGCAATTTGAGTATATTCAATTTTGACCCTATTACATCTTTATGGATTAAATGACTATATTTGAGCCCTCCTGCCCTTAGTAACAAAGTAAACTCCGATTTATGAGCTGCTGCTGCCCTACCAAGAGCTGGTTCTTGCCTTGTCCTCAATGGTTTAGTGACAGGCACTGATCTTTTTCTAATGTAAAATGTACAAACATCCATATACCAAAATCTAAATTCTTTGTGTGCGCTGACACCATTGTATCCTAGCAATTCATTTTGAACGAAGGATATGTGAAATTATATTTTAGGGATTTTTGTCCTAACTGCCAATTTCTTACGTCTCTTATGTATTTGAGCAGACTCACAACGGTTAACAAAAACTTGGACTATAAGGCTATTATTTAACTAATACTACTTATTGGCGCTAAACCTACCTCGTAACAAATTTTACTGCAGAGATCAACACGGTAAATTTCATAGTGGCAACAAATGCAAAGAGACAAAAGAAACCTTACCTTATCAAGACAAAGATTGCCATGTCTTTCAGCAATTGCTTTACGAAAGCCATGGGAGAGGGGGTATAACATGCTGTGATGAGGGTGTACTGAAGGCAAGCGGTTTTTCTCCAACTGATCTGCCACAATGCTCACCAGTTTTTTCATTCTCTCATCATAGTCTGTCCAATCACAGACAATCTAAGAGGGTAAACAAAAATCTATTTTTAATTTAAACCAATAAAAATAACATTCTCAAACCTGATTATCCCAACTGTCATTGAAGGTAGGAAAGAATTCAAGATGTGGTGTTAAAGCCACTGCAAGGACCACTTGCGAATGCAGCCACATGGGGTCAATGTATAAGAACCCATTAACCTAACATTCGTGTCCAGGCAATATAGAAGTAAAAAGAGTGTTTGCAGATTGTACAAACTCCACAAAGATAAACAATATGCACAGTTTTAAACGTAGTACCAATGATCAACACCACAAATACAATTAAACAAAACAACAACTTCTCCTCTTCTTCATCTTACCTGAAGACAGTGTGCCAGGTTACAATAGGCATCTGGGAAGTCTGGTTTTAATTTAAGGGCAGTACGATATGAAGCAATAGCCTCTGGAATATTTCCTGAATCCTTTCATGAGAAAAACAAAAAATTTAAATATAATTTCTCTGTGTGTGGGTGATATATATATATATATATATATATATATATATATATATATATATATATATATATATATATATATATATATATATATATATATATATATATATATATATTATATTATATAACACACATGTATTTTCAAATTAGGAGGCTGTTTAAGGTTCTGATAATATTAAATATATTTCCAAAGTTGCTTATATTTTAAGTTCACATTTTAAAAAATCCTTAATTCATAGGGAATAAAAGTAAGGCACTTTTAAAAGCACTCACCTTATGTATGGAGGCAAGATTGCTGTGTGCATCTGCAAAAGCAGGGTTAATCTGGATGGCACGTGTGTAACACTGCAAGGCACCCTGAACATCCTGCATTTCTTTTAATGTGTTACCCATATTGGAGTAGGCATCAGCAAAGGTAGGACTAATCCTGAAATTAACATATTAACAATTAATTATACTACAGAATATTGCAAGTTTGCGGTGCTCAGAAAGGGAAATAGTTACCCTACCTAATAGCCTCTTTATAATGCATGAGAGCTTCTTGTAATTTGCCTTGCTGTTGTAAAACACTTGCAAGGTTCGAGTGTGCTGCTGCAAACTCTGGAAAGACCTTAAAAAAAGTTTTAAAAATAATAAAATGTGGTGAAAACAAAATAGTACACAATTTCACATAGTACATCCACGCAATACACAAATGAAGGAAAATATAAATCATACTTTTCACTTTTACATTCAGCAAAAATGACAGAATATGAAAGAAAATAGCTAAAGGTGATGATATCACAGGTACACTGCACACAAGGCAGCTAAATAAGGGCACTTTACAAGCCACTGTAAGCAAAACGGTCCCTGAGATATGGTTCTCCAATGTAGATCCCTTTTGCCTCTTTAAAAGTTTGCAAGGTATGACTTATAATAGGATAACTTACCTCTAAAGCTTTCCTATACAGTCTGACAGCCTCCTCAATGTTTCCTTGCTCCCTTTTGATGTTGGCCAAGTTATTAAGAGAGTCAGCATGAGTGGGGCAAAGCCTTAACGCTGTGTTGTAGCAGTCTTCAGCTTCACCGACCTGAAACAAAAAACATTAAGAAAACCTATAACAATTATAATAACAAGCGTCTCAGATCTAGGAAGTCAGACAGTTAAAGAATTAACTAGAGAGATGAATTTTTTTTTTTTTTTAAATACAAGAAATTCAAAAAGTCACTTCTTACATTTCCTTTCTCTTTGAGAGCGTTGGCAAGATTACAATAAGCATCAGGGAAGTGTGGCTGTAGTTCAATAGCACGTCGGTAGGTATCAATAGCAAGATCAATTAATCCTTGCTCGTAATAAACGCAGGCGAGATTTCCATGTACAACAGCATGATTTGGGCTCAAACTAAGAGCACGTAAGTAGGCGGCAACAGCTCTGTTGGCAGACAAAAAGCAGGAAAAATAAAGTAAATTTAAAAGAGAATGATTTGTAAATTAAAATCACACGCATTTGCTTAACAAAATGAAGCACTTACCTGTCAAAAATACGAGCTTCCTTTAGAACATTTCCAAGGTTTATATAAGCATCTAAGAAATTTGGATCTAGGGTCACAGCCTGGTAAAAAATACATATAAAAATGTAATGGTCACCTAGACATTCTAACCTACCAAGATGTCTTTTTTCAGTTGAGCATCTGCACTTTGACTACAAATATTCTTGTCTAGAAAGAAGAATTTGTAGTGCAAGTGAAAGCTGTACTTTTTCTACTTAATAAACTGTGACCTTAATATCACAGATATGAACCAGTTCAAATTTAATTACAAAGCAAGGTACACCATACATTTTGACTGCTCAAAAACACTTAAACCCAAGTATGACAATTATTAAATCTAGGTTAGCACCTGAGACTGCAATTTTCTCTAAACATGTTTTTACAGTTGTAGAGACATACTATTTATCTTTTCCTTCTACTAATCAAAATAAGACACTTCCATTTCTGTATTATAGCTTAATTTCCCTGATAATGTGCAAATCTATTGCTTTTGCTGTATCACAATTTAGGGCATAATCTAGGTAAATAACACATTTAAATTTCAAATGTAAAAAGGTTTATGAGTTTTGGTGAATTCTTCTGGAACAGTGACATTAACAGTAGGAGACTCAAATAAAGCCAGCACTTCACAGCCACAAAAATTTCCTCCTTCTAGGACAATGGTCAAGAAAAATCAATTACAAGTTTGCAAACCCAAGTCTCATCCAACCTAATTATTCAGGCTTCTGACTGCAAAAAATAACGTTATACAATTTTTCCCATCAAACTACCAATTTGAAACTTTACCAGAAAAAGGAATTCTTGGCATACTATCTTTAATAGTCTCCTGTCATTGAACCATGGCTGGGGACTTTGACAGACATAAACACTTAACTATCCCAAGGAGGCTTCCATTCTGCACCACAAACCTAAATCTTAGCGGCAGCTTCAATTACCAGCTATAAAAGCTTACTTTAAAATTCTGAAATACTGAACTGTGACACAAGGGATTAAAAATATAAGTGTAAACTTTTTTACAATATTTTAAATACTGAAATTTTGATGAAATGAAATAATCGCAGCTGTTATTAAATTATTAAAGTACACAGAAGAAAAATGTACTAACATCCAACTTGGGTGAAACAAGGCATAGAAGTATGAATAATTGTCGTAAAACATTCAAGTGTGCTCAACAACAGCAGTCTACTACATACAGTAGTCTACTACATACAGTTAGGTCCATAAATATTTGGACAGAGACATCATTTTCCTAATTTTGGTTCTGTACATTACCACAATGAATTTTAAATGAAACAACTCAGATGCAGTTGAAGTGCAAACTTTCAGCTTTAATTCAGTGGGTTGAACAAAAAGATTGCATAAAAATGTGAGGCAACTGAAGCATTTTTGATTAATTTCCTTTTCTTTGCGCTAATGCGATCTTTTAGTCGTCGACGTTTCATTTATAACGTATTGTCCTTTATATGCTTTATATGCACTGAGACCCCTGTATCTGTGTGTGCTGCGTGCCTTTACATTACTGATTTTTTTTTTTTTTGCTGGCTGTGCTCTGATATTGCTTGTAAGTAGGGCATGTCTTGCAAGAATGTCATGTTCTATATCCTAGCGAGATGCTCCGTGGCCATTTTCTTTCGTCTTGCGGGTCTTTTATTTGTCTTCCGTGATCTTAACGCGAAGATCACGTATTGTCTCCTAGTCATTCCATCCCACAGGATTTTTTTTTTTTTTTTTATAATAGATATTAACATATTTAGAAAAAAATTTTTTTTTCAGTTTATACAATACCTAGGTAGAATTATCTGCCATTTCAAATTAACCAACATGCTGAAACACATATGCTGGCTAAGGCATCCATAACTAATCATGCACTGTGAATAATCTCAAGTAGCATACATTAACTCCAGAGGCCTTCTCTACACCTCAAAGCCAAATAACTTTTCATTAGGTAACTGCATACTCCAGTGAAGCTGGAATAATGTATCCTTGCATCAACTTGTGTAGAATAGATCTGCCTTAACCGAATAACAGGTAACAATTTTGTTAGTAATAATTTGAATATGAATAAAAAGTTAATATAGCCAAAAATCAAAATTAAAAGACTGGAAATTAAAAATGTTGTTACTGCTTTACTCTCCTCTATTACATAATAAATCACTTCTAGTTACCTTTTCAAAATGATGAATGGCAAGCCAGATTTCCCCTTGGGCATTGAAGACGCAGCCAAGATTACTCCAGGCAACTGCAAAATTAGGTTGAGTCTCAATAGCTTTCAGATAGCAGGCCTTTATTGGTTTAATAATGAAATCAGAGGACAGGGCAAGGAACAAAATGAAAGGTGTAGATTGTCAAAAAAAAAAAAATCAAGAAACAAAAAGATTGAATAAAAGGAAAGAAAATAGACAACTATTAGTGTTCATTCTCAAAACATTCAAAAAGTGAACCTGCAGTATAGGCTGGCAAGCGCATGATACTGCCGCGCTAAGCCGCTTGCTTTTTCCTACGCTGCGCTGATCCGACCCACACCCAGGCACAGTCATTCATTCTTCAGTTAAATGTTGAGCCCCAAATCAAAAGCTCACTTTTGAAAGCAGATGGTAAACTAATTAGTTTTTGATGGTTCCTTATTTCAATAGTTTTATAAATGTAACGGAATATTAAAAATTTGATAGACTTGTTCCGAATTAGTATTAAAAAATACTTTTACAGAAAACTTGCTTAATGTTGAAGTCTCAATAACATTGTCATACTGATGACAATATATATCAAACTTCAAACAGAAGACTCAAAATAATGGAAATTAGGTGTTAGAATGATGGCAATGTATACCAAACCTCAAATGCAATTTCTGTGCAAAGGTAAAAGTCCCTGCAAAGCTAGCGCAAAATTAACGCTTGCGCATTCGCCGCTTGCTTGCTGCAGAGAGACTGCTTCGCCAGCGCATTTATTGGTTTATTAAGTAAACCATGGACAGTAAGCAAAAACTCCATACTAGACAGGCACATAAAAACATTCTATTAAAGAAAAAACACAGTAGGGCCAGCGTCTCAATAAGAGACAGCACCCATTAAAATCAGTGCAGTAAAAAACACTGTGCTTTAATTACTACCAAATGTTGGTGGTGAATATTTATCTGTGACAATTTCAGTTCCATCTGGGAACAGTGCCAGACATAATGCTAGTCGGAGATTGCATTTCCAGTCTACAGTTTACAACACATAACTCAGCAAGCGCATGCCGTGCGCAAACTTCGCTGCGCAGCCTTTGCGCTACTGCAGGCTCACAATGCATCATCAGCTCAGCAGAACGCTGCATGTCCAAATAAAGAAGAAAAAAAAGGATAAATAATTAACAAGCAGAAGAGTTAGAAGGGTCTTGTTGCTTTTTATGTATAATGTTTAACGTTATTGCCAATTAAATCTATATTTTTTTAATGTATAAAAATGTCGCTGAAATTTTATCTTAAAGTATAATTATTACTTTTTCTCTTGAAGTCACAAGATACATGAATTTAGACATGGAGTGAAGTGTTTATTGTTTTGTTTTGGTGGCAGTTACAAACCCGTTACCATATTTTTCGACTTTGTCAGGGGGCGGCCGCAGCTGGAAGAGGAGGTGAGGATTGATGTTGCCCTAGAGTTCCATTCAGCGCTGCACCTACGCTGGTATAGTTTCACCCACCTGAAACCTTCTAAATAACAATATCAGTGATGAAAAAATCAAGAGAGACAAAATAAGAAAACAAAAGCGTTAGTAAGAGTATGCAAATAGTACATTCTCTTTTTGGAATATACAGAAAAAAATTTCAAACACTGTGCGAGTTTTGCAATTGCCCTGTCATGCAAAATTTTCTAATTTTTTTTTTTTTTCTATCTCCCCCCACCCCAAAAAAATAAACAGAACACAAAATAAAAAAACCAAAATGCTTAAGGGGGGATAGAAGGTATGGGAGGGAAGAAAGGCTTTCTTGCTGTCATTTATACATATATAAATTTACACTTTTAAAAAGAATGAAGAGGTTAAGTTGGCTTGATCTTCTCAAATGAACTGATCACAAGTGCTTAATAATAATAAATCATGAATGTCTAAAAATAAACAAGTCAATGGACCTTACAGCTTTCTTTAATCCCTGCTTTTCTCTGTCTTGAATTCCTGAATCCTGACCAATGGATAGAAATCTTGAGCATTTAATTCTGAATCTAGATTCCTCCACAGATCTGAAATAAAGAAGTCAGCGCTTGCTGCATGCGCACCCTCTCACTATCCCAGCCACTATAGCGTGCTGTGAAGTGCAAAATGGTGTTAGCTGTCTGCTTGATACAATGAGAAAGGGCATAACCATTTGAAGAGTAAACCTAAAGTGAGAAATAAAGTAAATAGAAACATAAAAAGGGATGTTTGAAGCAGCTTAAAAAATGAGAAAACAATTTATTTAGGGAAAATCTAAAAAAAACATTCCCTTCATGGTCTATATTACTGAAAATAAGTGTTCCTAAAATGTATAAAACAAGTTGATATAAAGAGGGACAGGTAGGACACTGCAAACACCACTTTTTCAATCTTAGAAATAAAGGTGGTTAAAAGTTAAAAAGAATACTGTCTCTCATTGCATATTACAACAAAAAATAAAAGTACTACTGTTTAAAGGGACAAATATATCTTGCCTTCTCAGACACTTAGCAGTGTGCCTGGCTCAACAAACAAACAGACAGCTACTCTGTGTGCACACTCCACTCTTCCTAAGCTAGCGCGCGGGGCTTGGAACATTAGATGAAGAGGGTCATGGGCAGGCAGACAGCCGCAAGCTCCTCCCTGTTCTTCACCCCTGTGGCACATCATAAGATGGCTTGTAACCAGGGAAGAAAAAGAAAAATAAATAAATAAAAAGGGAATGAGGAAAAGGTGGGAAGATGGGAAGTAAAAACATAACAGAAAAAACACAAATAAAAATGGATATTTCCATTGTGATCTCTTATGTCCAATCAATAGGCCAAAAAAAGCCTAATTTTAGTTTTATTAGTTCAAAGAAAACAATACTTCAAAAAAAAAAAAAAAAAGAAACAGAAACAAGAAAAAAATGTCTTAAAACTAATGTCAAAAGGCTAGAAGCCATCTTATTTGTTAAATAGCAAATATTACTATCTTTCAGTCCATTTTTATAAGACCAAGCCAAACAATTACCTTCTGAGATTTTTTAAGCATTTTTTCTCCTAGTTAACAATAAAATAAATTAGCAGCCTTTCTTCCTAAATAGTAGGTTGCTGACACAAGTGTCAGCCATAAAGACTAACTAAAATGGCTGGAATGAGACTAGATTTTGAAATGGAAGGATGGTGGAGGAGAGTTTTGTAATACTTTTCTTTAAAAAAAATTCATAAAAATAAAAAGTAACATGTAATTAAAAATAATGAACTGTCAAATTCACAACTAAAAAGTAAACATTTAGTTCATTCAAACCTCCCAACTATAATTTTTTACAGAGGGGATCAAAAAAGAAAAAAAAAATGTAAACAGCAAAGCAGCTGTAGAAAAGATTAAAAATATATAAAATAAAACGGGTTGTGTGAAAAAATTTTGTGATTTCCACCAGGGCCCCTTTTTGAATTGTTTAGCAATAAAAAAAGCAAAAACCTCAAAGTTCATCCTGTGGTAAACCCTCAAACGCAATTGACCAACATTTGCCAAGATTTACCAAATAGCTTATGTATAACCACCCACCCCCTCGGGCAGCACAATTAATTACTATCTAAAATGGACATACCTTAGCTTCCTCAAGGCGACCCAGGGCTTTAAGGAGATTCCCCAGGTCACTGCGCACACAGTACAAATCCTATATGGAATTAAAAATAAATAAATAAATAAATAAACTATTTCCAAGCATTTCCTCTTTGCACATTAAACAAGCAAAGCAACAGTTAGGGTCTCACATTACACCATAGAACTAGTACCCTTTAAAAGAGAATTTCTTGCATGATACCTTGGTAAAGTGATAAAATAAAGCAAAAAATCCAAGCTTCCTTTTGTTTACTCCTTTCTAAATGACTCTTTAAGATAACCAGAAAGTAGTCAGTGTCCTTTGACAGAACATTACTACATGATAAATATGCTATACTTCTCCTATAATATATTGCCAAGTCGGGGTTCAGTATAAATTCCTAATTTAAAAAAAAAACAAAAAAAAACAACACCCAAAGGAAAAAAAAAAACGACCACGTAAAACAGGGCTAAAAAAAAGTGTCACAAACATTTATTCATACTGTTAATAAACATTACTTCTCCAAGACATATCCATAATCTTAAAGAAGCACTGCCCATAGAATCACAAACAATGAAGCTAACTTCTAGATGTACTTTGTACATGACTGCACCTACAAGAATTAATATATTTTGTTTGAACTCTAAGAAACTCAGTGAATATATACAATTACAGAATAATCTTAATATTTGAATAATTAAAGATACATGTTAAACTAGACGTGTCACCAAAAACTAATATAATTAGTAGGCAGTGTAGAATAGTGATTTGGACCTAGTGCGTTTAAATCCTGCTGCTGACACCGTGTGACCATGAGCACACAGAACTTTACCTGCCTGTGCTCCAAATGAAAAACAAAATGTAACAACGTGTTTCTCAACTGTTGTAAGTCACCTTAGAAAAAGGCGTCAGTCAAATAAGTAGTAACAATAATATTAGGTCACTGGAGCTGCTTACTCTGGAACATACCATATACAATTGCACTTGAGTAAAACATTCCTTAATTAAACCATGTACTGCTTTTCCTAGTGACTTGGCTTTAAATGATGGTAAAAGCAAAATAAAAAAAAAAATTGACAGGAAAGTGTATTCTTTTGAATTGAAATGGATAATCCATATTCTTTTGAATTTAAGTGGATAATCTATCGGGATAATGTAATATTTGGGTATATATTATTATTAAATGAAAATGCTTTTAATTTGTTTACTATATTCACTCAAGTAATTTTTTTTGTATGTTCACGCTTGAATTATTTTTTTTTTGCCATTGGCAGACAATAGTTCTAACAATAACCAGGTTTCCATCCAAGGAGTTTTTGCGAAAAAATATTTAGCGCTTCAAATTTTTTTTACCGATATAGCTGATGGAAATGCTAACTATCGATAAAATGTTGTAAATGTCGACATAATATTTTTCAGTTTAACTTTAGCGCATAAATTCCATATCAATACTTCAGATGTCGCAAAAACTACATTGGAAACACTTTTTGACGGAAAAAAGGGCTTTAACGCAAATAAATGTGTCACATGATACATTTATCACGTGCATATATGAGAAATTCTCTCATTAATATTAACTTCAGTTTTTTTTTTATTAAACGTCGTTATTTTGTATTAATTCAAATTTCAGTTTTAATTAAAAACCTTAAGGGAAGCAGGTTACAGGACTAATTCAGTTGTTATCGCACTGAGAAGGGATGTTGAAAGGTAGGCTCACCTGTACAGATCCGATGCTTCAAACACAGCTGCATCATGGGCACTTCCAGGAGTGCCAATGCAAATGTCTCGTATCATGCACCTGTCATCAACAAGGGCCTGGAGAACAATAGATGGCCACCCTTTGCGATTAAGGTAAGCTCTAGGGCTATCAGACAAGCAACTGCTTCATTCTGCTGTCGTCTTCAGATATTATGTACAATTCCAATTATTTGTGAAACTGAAATAACAGTAAGCTGGCAAATTTCAAAAAACTGTCTGAATAATCTCTCCATTTCTTTGTTTAGTGGAGGGGGTGTAACGTGGAAAACAAAAGGTAGATAATTTGTGACATACACAAAATTATGTATGGAAACGGCTCAAGGGCAGATTTTTTTTCGCGATACAACAAAACTTATGCGACAGTTCGTTTTGGGGGGATGACGTCATCACGCACACCATTTTATCGATAAAAAGCCAGTTGGATGGAAACAAGCTGGAGACAGCAAATTTCACACTTTTTTTAACGTATATTCTGTTTGTCGATAACAAAACGTCGCAAAAAACTGGATGGAAACTTGGAAAATGAATCGTGTTGTGTTTTACTTATTACAAACAACATTGGCGTTTACAAGCTGCAGATTTAGGCGGTTCATGTAATGAAATTGAACTTTTTAGTTTTTTTCTCTAGCACTTGGAGTGGAAGAAAATAGCTGCTGGTACTATGTTTTGAAGGCTTAAACAACTGGAGGTCACCATTTAAAGTCCACAGATACTAAAGTATATAGTAAAGAATTTTGGCAAGCAAGAGGGTGGAGCATCACCATTCAAAGTGGGCAGACGTGCATGTAACAGATTACGTCCGTTTTTTTGCTGTGCAGGACATTGCAGTCATCTGCCCACCCTGTTAGTTAGTGCTTCTATGACTTATGCTGCATCCTTTGTGTGAACTGTTAAGTGCAGAACAGAGCATGCAAGTTAAAACAATATTGATTTCCACAAAAAAAACAAACAAAAAAAAACGTTTTATTCTTATTTTATTTATCTACTCATATTTATATATATTTATATATATACATATACATACATATACATATATATATATATACACATATATATATACACATATATAAATATATATATATACATATATATATATATATACATATATATATATATATATATATATATATATATATATATATATTGTGGTCCCCGGCCGGGGCTGGAGTCGGAGCCGCTGCGGCTCAAGGAATCGCCGCAACCACAACGCGGCGAAGAGGCACGTCTCCGCACTCGGAGCAGGGGAGGCAAGATGGCCGCGGGCGGAAGTCCCGCCCGCTGACAGGCACGGATTGGCGGTGTGTCTTGCGTGCCCGCCGATGATTGGATAGAGGCGGGCCCAAGGAACGCCAGTCTCGTGCCAAACCGAGACCCGATTGGGCCAGAGGGAGTGGCCCAGAGGAGGCAGGCGTCGCGTGGAGCTGATGGACAGGGAAGCCCACCGACACCTGTCTCTCTCTCCACCAGCGGCTCGGCGGTGTCGGAGGAGTCCTTCGCCCGCCGAGCCGTCTTTAGAGGAATTGTTACGTGTTCTCGCCGCTCAGTGTGAGCAGCTGACGGGGAAAGGCGGTCGCGTCGGAGAGACGCCGCGTGAGACGGAGGATCGGCGCGGCGCTGGAACCGGAGGCCGGCAGAACACGGCGGGGGTGGTGAGTATTACCGTCCCCGTAAAGCAAGTGGGGGTTTGCGAACATGGCTGTGACCGTCACGGACGATCAGCTCAAAGTAAGCAACCTCCCGACAGCAGACGCCGCGGTGCAGACGGCTAGCGAGGCGAGGAGCTCGAACATGCAGGGGCCGGTAGGATCGGGGCTGCTGAGTGCCCTGGGTCCTAGCGCCCTGCGCTCCAAGTCCGCGGCTGTCACCTGTCGCTCTGCCGGGACGCAGACGGGGCTGGTTTTGAGGTTTCGCTATGCTCAGACCCAGACCGTCAGCGTCCAGAAAAGAAGGAGGAACCGGCGTGAATGCCGGTTCCTCCGATAGGAGAGGACGCGGCGCTGGGTGCGCGCGTCCGGAGAAAGGCTGTCCTCTGTGCGGGCAGAGGAAGTCCCCTGGGCGGCTGGGCGAGCTGCCTGTGAGAGCGTGCCGCGACGAGCGGACGGGCACGGAACCAGCGGCGGAGGACTTCAGCAGGCAAGTCGGGGCTGTCGGAAGGGGCGGAGCACTGCGGGTACGGAGACCGGCAGGCGCCGGGTGAGTGTCCTGGCAGTGCTTCTGGCCCTCTTTTTCCTTTTTCCACAGGTCCGAAGCCCCGACGAGCGCTGAGGACGACGTCGTCAGGGACCTGCCCTCCTGAAACGGGCCGCTCTGCGGGAGAGCTCCACGCCGGGAGGCCAATAGTGACCCAGCTGGGGGGGACAACGGGGGCGAGAGCGGCGCGAGCCAGAGGGGCACGCTTGCGCGCCGGCGGGTGCGAAGAAAGATGTCCCAGGGTGCCATGATGGACCCTGGGGACATAGTAGGACCCTCTCCGGGGACGTGCTGCCCTTTCGGGTTATGCCGTTCGGACCCACGTGTCCTCGCTAGCGGAGGGGCACTGTGGTCCCCGGCCGGGATGCCCAGGAGGACGAGAGGAGGGCCTGTGCCTCCTCCACACCGCGAGGGGGCGTCCGTCCTGGTTTTGTTGGGAGCCACGGGTCGAGGGCATGGAAGCCCTACCCTGTAGGGGCCCGTGGTTACCGCCAGGCGGCGCCCCGATGCCGGTTGATCCCATGCAGTCGCCGGCCGGAGCTGGAGCCCGGCCGGGACGCCTTGGAGGACGAGAGGAGGGCTTGTGCCTCCTCCACACCGCGAGGGGGCGTCCGTCCTGGTTCTGTTGGGGACCACGGGTACAGGGCATGGAAGCCCAGCCCTGTAGGGGCCCGTGGTCACCGCCAAGCGGCGCTCCGATGCCGGTTTATCCCGTACGGTCCGCGGCTGGGGCTGGAGCCTGGCCGGGACACCTTGGAGGACGTGAGGAGGGCGAGTGCCTCCTCCAGACAGAGTGGGGCGTCCGTCCTGGTTAGGCAGGGGCCTCGGGTACAGGGCTTTGAAGCCCAGCCCTGTAGGGACCCGTGGCCACCGCCAGGCGGCGCCCCGGTGCCTAATTATCCCGGGAAGTCCAAAGATATACGCTGTGCTTTGCATATACATTTGCAAGTGCCAGTACAGAAGTGACATATTAGTGTGAAAAGAGAGTAGATTGGAGTAATAGCTTTGAGCATCACAACAATTTCTGTTGCTGGGTAATGTGCAATTTAAGAGCCGGGGGGAGGTCTCCATTGGGATTTACAGCACCCCCATGTTACTTTTAGTTTTGCAACTCGGGGGAGCTGGAGGTTGACAGAGCTAAATGGTTAACCAACATTTGAGTCAGTACTAAGAGTGCTGGTAGTAATCAGCGTGTTAACCACAGAGCTTTGCATCTTCTCTGAGCTGCATTGAACTTTTTTCTTAACATTGTCATGTCTCTTTTTCCCCACCCAGAACATACACCAGCTTTGGCCATCTGTATTACCTTCTGTTGAATTCTTCTTGTTTTTTCTGTGACATCATGAAATTTATATCAACATGTAAAAGCATTTCTGAGATTTTTGTTTAGTTGGTTAGTTTCCTGGGGGGTTCTAAAGGAACACCCCAGGTGGTTGGTTTAGCTGGCAGAACAAGTGTTTGAATGGGCTGGGAGGCATATTAGCAAGTGACAGCAAACAATCCAACTTCATGCTTTTAACAAGTTTGTAAATCACTTGGAAATTTACCAATTACTTTTGAATTAACATTTTATAACCTTTTAAATACTTTTAAAACATTACCATTTTAACTAGAATATCATATAACAATTTAAATCTGCATTAGGAAATTTCCCTTGTCCAAAATCATTTCATGCAGAGAAACTAATTTATTTTCATTTTAAAAGTGTTTTCTGGGCAGTATTTACACTACATGGCAGATCAGCTTATATTTGGAAGCAGATAAATATAGGTTGGTTTGGAAGCATCTTGAATGAAACTTTGACGAAATTTGTTGGGAATCACATAATAGTACTACATATTACCATACTAAAAAGATAAAATGCCACTTTTGAGGTAGGAATATAATAACATACCATAAAATCAAAGAGATGGTGTTTACAGTGATCGTGCAAGACATGTAACCAATCAATGTAGTTAACAGTAAAGGCTGTCAGTGACAAAAAAATCTGGCACATTTCACACAATAAATATTAAAATGTTAAACTATTAAAACAAATTCTTGCAATGCATAAATAAAGACTTTTCAGGGAAAATGTGTTATTACTAAACAGAGAGTCTGTTTAGTGATTAACAATTATTAATTGGTCTGAAGAAGTCAACTAGCAATTAGGAAATGTGAACAAAATGCATATCACTTGTCAAGATAACCGAACTTAAGATTTTAAATGCACACCTCTACTGAACACATTATTTCAAAATTCACCTGTTAAGTTACTGGCAATAGACTAGATTACTAAGAGAAACTAATATTATTTAAAGCTAATGCATATTAAACAGGACAACGAGACTAAATTACTACTGTCTACTTAAGAACCTCATTGTAGGCTAAACAGCATGGGTAGCTGGTCTAGATATAAAATAAAGATGAAACGAATTGCTGTATAACCGCTTTGAAAGTTACAAATGCAGCTGATTGAAAATACTCACCGTATTGTACTGGAGAGCTGAAACGTAAGCTTGTACAGCACCTTCCATGTCACCTGCTGCCACCAGTGCAGCCGCCAGGTTAATGTATCCATCGATAAAATCGGGCTTTAGCCGTAAAGCATGTCGATAATGTTCAATGGCTTCTTGCAACTGACCCCTCTCCTTGTATACATTTCCCAAGTTAGAATATGCTTCAGCTAGCATTGGATTCTGCTTAATAGCCAGAGTGCTAAAATGTGCAGATCTGAAACAAATGAAATGATATAAATCAAGAAAAACACTTTCCTATTTGATCGAAACATTTAAGTAAACTGTAGCCAAAACTAAATGCCCCTTGTGTGAGAGAATAAAAACATTACAGAGAAAATATGGTTTAGGTGAGCAACACTTACTGTTTTAACTTAAAACCCATGCAGAGCGGGGGTAGTGCTAATGATGAAACTTAAATTTAAATTAAGGGCATCTTAATTTTAAAATATTTCAATTATCTCCATTTCCACTAGGAAAACGGGGAACAGTAAGAAAATTACCAGAAAATAATATTTCTTACCGGTCTAAGCGACGACACTGGAAGTGAATGGAAGACAGCAGCAAGAGGACACCGGTATTGTCCGGTTCTTGCCTCCAAAGCTGCATGCAGTGACGTTCTGCTGCCTCAAAATCACCAGACTGATATTCTCGGTGTGCCAGTTCTGCCAGCCCTTGGAAGGAAAGCATACGTTTCGTTGGTTCTGGAGAAGTCACCAACACATCCAAGGGGGAAAACAACATGTTAAAGAATGAGGGAAAAAAAAATGAGAAAAAGGGGAATGCAAATCAAAAAAACACAAACAAATGAGATGAAATTAATTTAAAACAAACATGGAGTTAAAATAAATAAATAAATAAGAAAACAGATGACTGGAAACATGCAACACAACTACATAAAACACCTGAATACTTATTTTGTGTAAACAAAACTATATGGCCTTGGAATATCAAAAGATACTGTAGATAGAAAACATATCTTTGAAAGCTACTAAAATGTGTACAATATTTTAAAATGACAATACAGCGGAACCTCGAGATACGATCACCTCTGTATATGAGAAATTCAAGATAAGAGGAAAGTATGAGCGAAAAATTTGGATCTAAATACGAGCATTGGCTTGCGTAAAGAGCCACGAGCCAGGCTGTGGGTATGCGTGATGCGTTTCCCGATCTGCCTCGACTCGGGGATTCACCCAAGCTGACGCTGCCCGCCCGTCAGCTCACTCAGTGTTCCTTTTTTCCCGCAGCGTGACGATCTACGCGTTTGTGCGCTTGTGATTTCATTGTTTTTTTTTTTTTGCATTTAACGTGAAAATAATTATTCCACGATGCCTCTGAAGAAGACTGTTGCCTCAGATAGTGCTGCAAAGAAAAACAAGGAAGCCATGGCCATTGAAATTAAGAAAGAAATCATAGATGAACATGAGTGTGGTGTAAGAGTAAAGCAACCTGCAACTAAAAGAAAGTTAAGTGATTCTGACCCAGAACCTGCTTCAAGTGGGGTAAAAATTCCCAAGAAGAGAGAGCCTTCCTGAATCAGAGGGGGACTCTCCTTCCCCACAGTAACCCGTTTTATTTACCAGTGTTATTTATTAAAGGTAAACTTTAATTACTTTAATTAAAGGTAAACTACAGTATATATTATTTATCAGTGTTATTTGTTAGGAAAATTGATTTTTATATTGATATTTTTGGGGGTGTGGAATGGATTAACTGGATTTCCATTATTTTCATTGGGGAAGTTTTGTTCTAGATACAAGAAATTCACAATACGAGCTCAGTGCTGGAACGAATTAAACTCGTATCTAGGGGTTCCACTGTACAGTACTTTCCAGTATTTAAACTTTAACATACTCCTCAGGAAAATATTGTAATATTTTGTGGGTTTTCTCTTTGGTGACTAAATATTCTCTGACCAAAAAAAACAACATTAAAACCTTAAAAGGGCACTCATGTTGACAGTTTGCCTTTACTCAAATACCTGCACAAAAGAAAACAATATAGTGATCTAATCTGCAGGCCAAAAAAATATCTGGTCCACTGCGTGACAAGCTGAATTAGGTACACCTAAGGTCTGCTTCAATCAGGATTTTTTTTTAGGGCAGGTGCTCAATACCGATTTCATGTTATAGACAGGCCAACAACGATGACAATTCTGATTTTGCTTTTTCTTTATCCCTTTAAAGGAAGCTAAAAGTTACACTAAAGTTCTGCATAACCAGACATGTAGAAGCCTTATGTTTTACTTTAAGCTGTTAACTTTTGTAGTTTTATAATTAAAACTATATACCACAGGTGCTATCTGTTCGTTTTTACTAACAAAATGAAATTCCGTAGGCTTATTTTTCAGTGACCACAAAAATACTAAAACTCTCTTAAAAACATACTTTAACTTGTAAAATATGTACAGAAAATATGTATTCATTACAGGACAGAAAAGCAAAATACTTCCCATAATTAAAAGCTACCATACTGTTTAACTGCTTCTTAATGTACTTACTGAAAACAAAGCATATATATATATATATATTTTTTTTTTAAAAAGGTAGTTTTCACTATTTGTCTTAAAAAATACAGTGGGGTAAATAGAGTTAAGTATTGAACGCGTCAACATATTTTTCAGTAAATATATTTCCAGAGAGGCTACTCACATTAAATTCTCACCAGACATTATATTTGTGGATTTCTTGAGTTAATAATAAAGAAATCACAACACTAAAAGCCACATATAAAGGTATGTGTAACAAAGTGGACACAATGAAAAAGCATTGAACACACTAATTTAAAATTTAGTGGAGAAGCCTTTGTTTGTAATGACAGCTTCAAGACACTTCCTGTATGAAGAAAGCAAACGCCTGCAGTGCTCAGGTATGATTTTGACCTGTTCTTCTAAAATGACTGTCTTTAAATCTAGAAGATTCTGGGGAGCTCTCTTGTAAACCCTGATCTTTAGTTCCTTCCACAAAAGATCAATTGGATTTAAGTTGGTTGGCTGACTGGTTGGATTGTTGTCCTGCTGAAAGGTCCACCTATGTCACATTCTCATCTACTTGTGAATGGCAGCAGATTAATTTCAAGAGTCTCTCAGTATATGGCCTTTGTTCATTGTTCCATCAATTACATGAAGTCTGCCAGTACCACGAGATGAGAAACAGCTCCACACCATAATGCTTCCACCATCAAACTTCACTGTTGGTATAGTGTTTTTTGGGTGATGTGCAGTGCCATTTCTCTTCCAAACACTGTTTGTAGACGACAGACAAAATGTTCAAATTTGGTCTCGTCTAACAAGACTACATTATCCCAGTATTTCATAGGCTTGTCCAAATGCTGTGCTGCAACAAGCTTCAACATGCTTTTCTTATGTAATGGAGTCTTGAGAGGAGAGCATGCATAGAGGCTAGAACGATTGAGTGCACTGCCCATTGTTTTCTCTGTAACAATTGTACCTGCTGCCCTCAAGTCTTTCTAGAACAGTTTCTAAGTGGCCCTTGGGCTACTCTTCTGACTCCCAAATCTTGCGAGGAGCTCCTGTGCATGGCCAGTTCATGGTGGAGTTACATTCCCTCCATTTGTGGATAATGGCCCCAATGGAGCTTTGCGGAAGATTCAGAAATTTTGAAATATGTCCGTTACCAGTTCCATCCACTGATATGGTTTGCAACAATCTGACTGCTAAGATAGGAGGTGGAATTACTTTCTAACTACTTAAGGATTTCAAATGGTTCCTTGCCTTGGTGATCTGCTTTGTCTTAGTGTGTTCAAAACCTTTTTCCTGTGTCATTCAGCTTTATTACACATACCTTTATTTATGGCCTTAAATGTTGTGATTTTTTTATATTTGTAGATTTCTTCAGTTAATAAAAATGTCTGGTGAATTAACTGATATTGTCTGTTAAACAATGTTTAAATATAAATGCTCTTACATGTTTTAATCATTTGTAATCATTAATTGATAAGTTTATTTACTGTTAAAGTACCTTTACTATATTTATAAAGGTGATTTTTTAACACAGTGTTCTAGTTTGACATTTCTAATTATTGAAGTGTAATTATAAATATGGCTTGCTAATTTAATTATGCATTGCTTGTTTCTTACCAAAACTTATACTGTATGACAAAAAGTAAATACAGGTAGTCCCCAGGTTACGGACATCCAACCTACGACATAAGAACGGGGCCGTAGCTGCGACGCATGCGCCTCAGCAACTGCTGCTCTGTCATCTTTGGCCTGGGGACGCTGCAAGTGGTGGCTTTGGCATTCTGTTGCTAGTACAGTGTAGTGATCCTCGGGTGGCTGCCGGCGGCAAGCGATTTCACTGCCCGCCCACCACACATGGCTGCGCCATTCATTCTCGGTGGGCGGCTGGTGATGCTGCAAGCAGTGACCCGGTTGTGGCTGAACGGGGCGTTGAGGGGTAGCATTGTAGTGTGCCTCGGACGGCTGCAGGCAGCATATTGTAGTGGAGGGGACTGTGAGGTGGGCTGGTGATGAACCCCCCCTCGCCGCCCCCAATCATTCTCAATAGCAAGCCTGCTTGTACTGTTATGCATATAGCAAGAAGTTGTCTCTTGTCAGTACATCAGATGTGTTGATGACAGGTGCCTTCCTGCTGCGATAGCATGTACAGTGCTTTGTAGAAGAGCTCATCTTAACCTTTTGTCTTCACCTTTCAAGAATATCTCTGAAAAACAACTCTGATGCAAGTGCTGGTGATACAGTAAAGAAGAGAAAAAACATCACCATTGAAAATAAAATAGAAATAATAAAAAGGTCAGAGAGGGGTGAAACTACATCATTCATTGGCAGAGCACTTGGTTACAGTCAGTCAACAATAGCATTTATTAAAATAATGTACCTGTTACGACTTGCATACAAATTCAACTTAAGTACAAACCTACAGTCCCTATCTCGTATGTAACCCGGGGACTGCCTGTAATAAACAGTACAAACCCTTATAAAAGCTGCAAATTTATCAAATGTTCCTAAGATTTTAATGAAGATAACAAAGCTAACATTCTTAATAAGGTTGCAAGTAAAATGGAGAAAATTTCCTATTAAGCCTATTGTTTACTAAGCATCAATTTCTCATTAATCTTTTCTTTTTCTAATTGAAAATGCAAGTTACTGCAGGTAACACAAGTTCAGAAACTGTCCAAACTCAGGTAACCAGTGTCCATTTTACTTAAAAGGACAAAATAAAAAGGTCTCAATTCATTGAAGCAGCTTTTCTTGCTATTTGTTTAATTGTACAGGAAAGCTCCTTAGATATCTTTTTCTCAGTTTATTACCTAATTTTCTTTAATGTAAAGGCTAATAATCCAACATCTTCCGGTTCTCTTTCTGGTAAAGTCTGCCTTGCTGCAACTACCATAATACCTCACATAAAGGAAAACCACAAGTAAATTACCGTAAATTTTAACGAAGAAGGTACTGAAAAAAACAGATTCAGTATTTTGAAGTGAAAAATCATCTGATTAAACTAGAAGACTATCAATCAAAGCATCACTAAATACTATCCTTAATAGAATAATGATTAATACACCAGGTTTACAAAGTACCAGACTGAATGTGGAGTGTCTAGTCTTTGAAGGGGAAACTGAAGACAGAGAGTGTCTTGGATTTTTAGGGTGACATTGAGCAAAACATATACAGGGCACTGTGAAAAATGATTGCCCATTATGAGGCAAGTAATTTAAAATATACATTTGAAAAATGCACACTTTAATAATTAAAAAAGCAAAGAGTAAATCAAAAACCCAGCTCGACAGGATTCTACTCAAATCCCTACCGTTTCATTGCCTGTCACCTACCAGAAGGCCAGCAACACACTTTAATCATTAATAAGGACATGAGTATTCTGGGAAGAAATGGGTTTAACACTTTCGAGGTGTAATTTACCTGAAATGGAAGTTTTACAAAATGAACAAAAAGTCTGTCAAACAATGATAGCTTTAGTACAGTACCTAAAAAACACTCTCTTTTTTTTCTTCCACAGGACGTCTTAGTTTTTGATAACTGGCAACTGTGATGAATGAATATAAAAACTACAGGAGTTGTACAAAAAAAAAAAAATGTGAAAAAGTTCACAATAGAGAACTTTTCCACAATTGCTTTCATAATATTTGGAGACTCAAATACTGAAAATCCTCTGAATTATGTACAAACAAAGAAAATGCAATAAACATGTTTTATAATGTACACACTTTACAGATGAGCAGCAGCAGCAGCTACCACACTAAAAGATGGTTTAATGTTAAATATCATCAAATTGACAAAACTATTCAAAATCATCACAAAGTTTTATTCAAAGACAAATATCACATGGCATCTGCTGTGAGGCAAACCAATGTCCTAATGTCATCAAATCATATCGCCACTGCAATAAAAAGACCATTAAAACAGGGGAAACTTGGAAAGAAACGTTACAAGGTGTACCACATAAGCATGCTACCGAACAATGCAAGTTGTCACAATACAGCATTTCACTTACACCAGTCAATCCATCACGAAAATTAAGAATTATCATGGAGGAGATATCCCTGTAGTTACTTAGGTTAGTTGAACTTAAAGACACGAGACAGGGAAGGAAAACCAGGAAAGTGTATAAAAGCAATAATTTTGTCCAGCATACAATAAAGAGAATACTCACTCAGCTGACATAATTAATGTACTGAAACTAATACTTTACAATCACATCAATACTTAAAATGTGTTTCTGTCTTGACCAAGTAAGAAAATCTGGATTTAGGCTAAAAATACCTTTTGAATTAAGAATCAAGGGCTGAAGAAAACATATTATTTGCATCATCCTATTACTAAAAACCTAAGTATCACATTCAAGCACTTTGTTACAGGCTAGGCTAGATAAGATTCAACACCTGTACAGTAAAATAGAGAATAATGCATGGTGATGAAATTGAAAATCCCACACAAAAAGAAAAAATAATAAGAAGAAAGAAACCACCAAATACACCATTCCTACAGAAGAAAAATTTTAAACTGTACACTCATTGCTAAATAGAAATTTATATACTTTTCTGTATGAGCAAATAAAGACGACGATTTGTTTTGTAACTTCTGCTAATATACCATAGCATTTTCTAAGTCCACTTCATCTTCAACAGGGTTGCAGGTGCTGAAGCCTATCCCAGCAAGCATAGGGCACCAAGCAGGAGCAACCCCTAGACAGCACACCAGTCCAGCTCAGTGTGAACACACTCACAGACACGCACACATCACTCACACACACACACGTGACAAATTAGAATTGCCAATGCACCTAATCTGCATGTCTTTGGACTGTGGGAAGAAACCAGAGCACCTGGTCGAAACCGACACGGACAGAGGAAAAACATGCACATTTCACCCATGAAGGACCAGGATGTAAACCCTAGTATCCTTGCAGCAACCAGTGCGCCGCCCCTTCTTCTAAAATATTGTGTAACAAAGGAAAGGTGCATGAAATTAACAAGAAAAAAACTAGCAGAAACCTTAGGAAGAAACTTAAAATATGGTGCAAAATAAGAACTTAAGGATTTGGCGCTATTCTTGAAGTTCTCCATATACATGCTGCATGAAAATGCCAATCTCTTAACAGAAAGTTGCAAACATGTGGACAAAATAAGGAATAAATACTTAATTTATAATAACACATTGCATGTTATAAATTCATTGTAATAACAAGTTGGTAGAGGTTTAATGGATGACAATGTTACTTATCCCCATGGTCAATTTATTATATGGTTGTTAAATACGATAAAAACACTCAATACCTTTGCTTCTCAATAGTATGTCAAATTACAGAAGATGTTAAAACTCGATAAAAAGAACCTCCCAAAATGTCTTACTACAGTTTCAAGAAAAAAGAAATGGGCATAACAGGCTTGAAAATCGCAGTGACGCAAAATAAAATGCCGCTGTACAATTAATGTAGTCGCACAATTAAAACTTTTAATGAAAATTACCTGCATATTAAATGAAATTATTTGTATTTCTTTAATGTATCTTAATACAGTTAGTTCTATTAGTATTTGGACAGTGATTCAATTTTTGTAATTTTGTCTCTGTGCACCACCACAATGGATTTGAAATGAAGCAATCAAGTTGCGATTGAAGTCTAGACTTACAGTTTTAATTTCAAGAGGTTTAACAAAAACATTTTATAAATCATTTAAAAAAGACAGCCATTTTTATGCATAGTCCCCTCATTTTCAACGGCTCAACAGTATTTGGACACACTAATGTAATCAGGATATATAATACATTCAGAATATTATAAGCATCATATTCAATACTTAAATGAAAAGTCCTTTCCAGTTAATGACTGTTGCTTTGCCCGGGCTTTACTACAACTGTCTTCAGGTGCTGCTTGCTCACTGGACTTTCTGCCTTCATTTTAGTCTTCAGCAAGTGAAATGCATGTCCAGTTGGGTTGAAATCAGTTGACTGACTTGGCCATTGAAGAATATTCCAATTTTTTGCTTTCAAAAGCACTTGGTTTGCTTCAAGTGTTGGGCTCATTGTCCATCTGTACTGTGAAACACTGTTCTATCAGTTTTACAGTGTTTGTCTGAATTTGAGCAGACAGTATAGACCTATACACTTCAGAAATCATCCCATTATTTCTGTCAGCAGTTTAGATCCTCAAACAATAGTGACCCCAGTTCCACTGGCAGTCACGCATGCCCATGCCATAACAGTGCCTTTATCTCATTACACAGAAGATGTGGTAGTATGCTACAATGAGAAGTTCTTTCTCTTCTCCATGCTCTTCTATATGATATCGATCTTAGTTTCATTTGTCCAAAGAAAACTGTTCCAAAATTGGACAGTTTTTTTGTATTAAATATTTTTGGTAAAGTCTAATCTGTCTTTCGTATGTTTGAGGGAACAAGTGATTTGCACCTTGTGGTAAAGCCTTTGTATTTACGTTCATGAAGTCTTCTCTTGATTGGAGAGTGATAGGCTTAGCTCCCAGAGAATGTTCTTGGTTTGGCTAAATGTTTTGAAAGGGGTTATACTTTGCAAAGGAAAGAATTTTGCCATCTTTCAGCACAGCTGTCTTCCATGGTTGCCCGGGCTGGCCTTCTGGTGTCGATCAGTTCATCAGTGTGATTCTTCTCTTTACAAATGTACCAGGATGGTTGATTTGACAGCTCCTGGCATTTCTACTATGTCGGTGATGGGTCTGTTTAATTTTTGCTGCCTAAAAATGCCGTGTTTTTACTTGCATGGACAGTGTTTGGACCTCACATTCAGAGTTCACAGAGATAGCTTCCAAATGCAAATTCCACACTTGGAAAGAAATGTTGACCTTCTACCTGCTTAATAGTTAATGAAATAATGAAGGACCTGCTCACACCTGGCTAAAGAACAGCTTGTCAGTCAATTGTCCCAATACTTTATGAGTCCTTATAAATGGGGGAACATGTATATAAACAGCTGTCTTTCTAAACGGCTCATATCTTTGTTAAACTCTTTCAATTAATGCTGAAAGCCTACACTTCAATCACAATTTCTTCATTTCAAATCCATTCCCGTGGCATACATAACCAAAATTTAGAAAATTGTGTCACTGTCAAAATACTTATTGACCTAACTGTATTTCTCTATAAAGAAAAAAAAAAACTGATGACTTTCTACTATAAAAGTGTTTTATAAAACACTTGCCTAGACATACTAAATCACTCTCATTGGTTTATTGAACAGTTTTGTGCAACAAACATTTTGAATAAGCAGTGAAGCACTAATCAGTCAAAAGCACAAAATAAAATATTTTTTTTTGTCTTTAAAATGATATGAAGAGGAAAAAGAAGGCATTACTGATTTGACTATTTATTCAGCCAAAGGCTTAAAAACACCAGCTGATTTACACTGGTCATTCAAGAAAATCTCTTTATTTTTTTTAAATAACAATATCTCAAACAAATGTCCACAAAGGTCCTGTGTTGGGAAATTTTCATTTTAAAAGTAACTTTGGTAAAATATTCATTACTGCAATATCACAGTATCAACACATGGGTGGTTATGGATGCCAACTGTACAACAGTACTATAGCAGCCAGCATATTACCCTGAAGATAAGTGGGGCTGGATGGGTGATGGCCAGCAAAAAGTCACAGAGATAAATTGAACTACAGTGCATCTGGAAAGTATTCAGAGCGCATTACTTTTTCCACATTTTGTTTTGTTACAGCATTATTCAAAAATGGATTAAATTAATTTCTTTCCTCAGAATTCTACACACAACACCCCATAATGACATGAAAAAAGTTTACTTGAGGTTTTTGCAAATTTATTAAAAATAAAAAAACTGAGAAATCACATGTACATAAGTATTCACAGCCTTTGCCCAATACTTGGTCGATGCACCTTTAGCAGCAATTACAGCCTTAAGTCCTTTTAAATATGATGATGCAAGCTTGGCACACCTATCCCTGGCCAGTTTCGCCCATTCCTCTTTGCAGCACCTCTCAGGTTCCATCAGGTTGGATGGGAAGCATTGGTGCACAGCCATTTTAAGATCTCTCCAGAGATGTTCAATTGGATTCAAGACTGAGCTCTGGCTGGGCCACTGAAGGACATTCACAGAATTGTCCTGAAGCCACTCCTTTGATAACTTGGCTGTGTGCTTCGGGTGGTTGTCCTGCTGAAAGTTGAACCGTCACCCCAGTCTGAGGTCATGAGCACTCTGGAGCAGGTTTTCATCCAGGATGTCTCTGTACATTGCTGCAGTCATCTTTCCCTTTATCCTGACTAGTCCCCCAGTTCCTGCCGCTATAAAAACAAAAACATCCCCACAGCACGATGCTGCCACCACCATGCTTCACTGTAGGGATGGTATTGGCCTGGTGATGAGCGGTGCCTGGTTTCCTCCAAACGTGACGCCTGGCAATCACACCAAAGAGTTCAATCTTTGTCTCAACAGAACAGAGAATTTTGTTTCTCATGGTCTGAGAGTCCTTCAGGTGCCTTTTGGCAAACTCCAGGCGGGCTGCCATGTTACTAAGGAGTGGCTTCAGTCTGGCCACTCTACCACAAAGGCCTGATTGGTGGATTGCTGCAGAGATGGTTGTCCTTCGGGAAGGATCTCCTCTCTCCACAGAGGACCTCTAGATCTCTTACAGAGTGACCATTGGGTTCTTGGTCACCTCCCTGACTAAGGCCCTTCTCCCCCGATTGCTCAGTTTAGATGGCAGGCCAGCTCTAGGAAGAGTCCTGGTGGTTTCGAACTTCTTCCACTTACGGATGATGGAGGCCACTGTGCTCATTGGGACCTTCAAAGCAGCAGAAATGTTTTTGTAACCTTCCCCAGATTTATGCCTCGAGACAATCCCGTCTCGGAGGTCTACAGAACAAAACATTGTTCACATGAGAAAACCAAGTTATTATGCATTTGTGGAAAAAGTGATGTGTTGTGAATACTTTCCGGATGCACTGTATATACTCCACAAATGCCCTG
Organism: Polypterus senegalus; assembly: GCF_016835505.1. NCBI lineage: Eukaryota > Metazoa > Chordata > Cladistia > Polypteriformes > Polypteridae > Polypterus > Polypterus senegalus. Next base: position 61,737,710 of record NC_053163.1, read on the forward strand.
CAACATTCCTGTTGTACTTTATAGGCCAGGAAAGGTTCAAAAAGGCAAGCAGAGACTTTTAAGGCACTGGAAAAATACAGTCTCGCAGAAGATAAAGGGAGATCACTGAGAGAAGCAGGACACAATGGAAGACTATCTTGAACTCTGGAAGAGTGAACTTTACACACAGTGCAAGAATAGTTATGGCTAGTTTCAGTAAATGTTACTTTATTAAGCATTTCTGGTGGAAATGGGAAACACTGGGAAGGTAATTCTTCTGGATATATGACTGTTGAGTAAATGTGCCTGTTGGTGGGTGTTACTCTAAGTCAGGGTGTGAGCCTTAGTGTTTCTACCTTGGGGCTTGACACAGTATACTTTATGATGTTGTTGCGAAGTGGCAACAATTATATGCTGCATGGTGCAATATCCTACCTAATCTATTTTTCCTATTACTTATTAATATCATTATTACTGTCTTTGTGGTGAAATCACTGCAGTAGTATCAAAAAACTACAAAACATCATCATGATTTCCAAGGAAACTACAATGCGGGTCCATGAGTGCCATTTCTGTGGCTTGGAGTGTCATAAAATTAGGTTGTCATTTACTCATACTTCTAGCTGAAGTAGTAGGTGTAGGACGCTTCATAAGTAGTTCTCAAGGTCTAATCTGAGGTATAACAAATTCTTACCCTAGTCAGACATTCAGTGAAATTATAAATAGGAGTAATTCTGAGGCACTTGATATATACGGGCACTAATCTTTAATTAAGCCACAATAACAGATTAAAACAATTTAACACAGAAACAACTACTTCTTATCAATACTGTGCTTAAACATTCCCAGATAAGATTTGAAAAAGTATATGACCCATTAGGCAAATTACTTTTCCAAATGCTAGCTGGAGCCAGGGGAATGTATTTTTCCAGTTTGTTGATTACTGTGACTTAGTTAAACATAAGGTCACATTCTTATGAGTAACTCATGAAGAAACTCATGTAGTGGCAAAGGATTCATAAACTATTTTTTTCTTAAACAACTCTTCTCTCGTTTAGGGGTTGAAATACAAAGTGACTTAGGTTGTTAGGCTGTCATCTACCCTATTGTTACGATATGGCACTGTTACAATATACAGTGGTACTTCTGTATATGTCCACTTTGGAATAAGTCCAACTTGGTATAGTCCCGTTTGGACGCAAAACATTTTGCTTGGTATATGGCCTTTGTTTGGAATACGACTCGTGTGCTAGAACACCATGCGCTACCTTCGAATACCTTTCTTGAGACAAAGCCACGAATGCCCACGAGCGTCAATACGGCAGTTGCTAGCATTCAGTGAACAACTCACGCTATAACTCTATGTGAATTTTTACGTGATTTTGTGTTTTTCTGAGCAAATATGAATTGATTGTTGAAAAATATGAAGGTGGCATGCGTATCCGTGACATGGCTACTGCATACCGTATGCCGAGAATGACGGTATCTATGATTGTGAAAAACAAAGACGTTATTAAAGAAGTAAACTGAGGTTGAATTTTCATTTATTTTCTAACTGCTTTTGTATTTATGTATTTTAGTATTAACCAGTGTTTAAATTATTTTATACAACCCCATCGATGTATAATATGCCAATAACAATAGGATTTTTTTTCATAGAAACGGATTAATCATTTTCCCTTTATTTCTTATGGGTAAAATTATTTTGGTATACGACCTGTTTGGTATAAGTCAAAGGATCTGGAACGGATTAAGGATGTATACCGAGGTACCACTGTATTCTAGAAAATTCCTCTTACTTTACAATTTACTTTCCTGGACCTATTTGTACTTGCCTCTTTCATCTATACAGCATAAAACTTTTCTCAATATGCAGAATACCAATAAAACTGGCCTTAAGCTCTTAACAGAAGTCACCTGACTTTCTACTCTCTGGAAATTCTCCATTAAAAATCTAACTTTTTGGAATTCTCAGTGGATCATCCAGTACCACTATCAACGTGCAGTGAGATGTGGCAATACTTGGAAAGAGAGTGAATGGATGGCTAGCTGTTAACAAGTGATGTTATCTCCGCTCTCTTACTCACAAAGCGTATATATAGAATTGGGAGTTGGATATGGTTGTCATATGCAGACAGGTTCTTTTATTATTTCGGATTTATGCTCCACCACATGCTTGTTACTTGTCTATTTTTCTAAAACTTATGTAAATCACAAACATCGCCCACAAAGCAGCACTACTGGAAGAAACAGAACTTTCCTTTCATAAACATATTTGCATGACAACAACTACAAATAGCCATTAAACCAAAACAAGAGATTTTCTGGTGATGCACTTGTGCAAAGTAATTTAAATTTCATAACTTTAATTGTAAATGGATGTGATTTGATATATTCTTCAAAAAAGCACAACTTCAGATTCTAAAATTCTAATGTGGCCATTCAGTTCTTTGTGGCAACTGTTTTAATATGCAGTGTCAGGCATTTCAATAAGAAAACTAGAAATAATAAGATTATGCTGTCTCAGTAAACCAATGGAGCGACTGCATTCAACCTCTGAATATAATGGTCATGGACAGAGCTACTGCTGTCCCTCCAATCCTCCATCCATTCTAACAGGCTTATCTATCTCAAGATCATAGAGAGCAGATGGCATATTACAGTAATCAGATAATACACCCCTCATGTCTATGGGATGTGGGAGTAAACAGCACAAAAGCAGTGCAGGCTACATTTGTGGCAAGTAAAAAATTATATAAACTTCCAAATCATTTCGTTATCTCTGTCTATGGCTAGTTTACTAGAGTGATGAAAAACACTGGCATTGCTCTCCGTGTTTACTGCAAAATAGAATTTAGTATTTCAAAACTTCCACACTGGCCAAACACACATGCGGCTCAGTTATTAATGCTCTGTGGCACGAGGCAAATCTCTCTAATGGCAGCACAATGGTAGCATGTAATTAGAATTTGGTTTGTGGGATTGTTAAAACCAAACACTTCATTGCTGAAAACAAAGCAGCAAACACATTTTAATCATTAGTAGAATTGAAATGTGACAAACAATTAAGCAAAAATGAAAAATATCTGAATAATATGCAAGTGAACTGGACATACTCTTCAGATTATAAATAACTAGCAAAATACCCGTGCTTTGCAGTGGAGAAGTAGTGTGTTAAAGAAGTTATGAAAAACAAAAGGAATCATTTTAAAAATAATATAACATGATTTCTTTCAATCAGGCACATATTTCGAGGATGTGTTGTGTTCAAGTTACATTACGTGTTTGTCAACCGTTGTAAAGATAACAGGTTTCATTCATCGAAGTGTTCACTACCAAAATTGGTACTCGTGAATCTAAGATGTTTAACAGGCATTCCCGGTATTAAGTTGTGGATTTGCCTGCAAATTTTTAGCGGTAGCGCGTATATGAACTTAATTTAACCCTTCCCAGTCCTGCAAAGTCAGTTCACGTGAGCCGCTCGGAGTACATGCATCTAAGCTTCTGAGCTGTGCTTGTGCTATCTCTTGCGATCTTGCGATGTCCACGGCTTTATTTAATGTTAGCTCAGACTCAGCACTTAAAAGTTGTATCTCGCGAATATCGTATTCGTCTTAGGCATGATAAACGCCAGCGTGTCAATGAACCTAATTTAAAGTTAAGCTTTACACCCTGCTTTTCTATTCGTTTGCATAAGCACAGTCCTTCACCAGCAATTTAAACTCCGTTACAGCAATTTTAACCCTGTTACAAAGTGATCAAATGTCAAGTTTATACCCTGCGTCTTCTCATTAAACTTGTATCTTGCGAATATCGTATTCTTCGTGGGCATGACAAACACCAGCGGCAGCCTATGAACTTAAACTTTAGGTTTACAACGTGCTTTGTTTCCGAAGTAGCTGCACTTATGAATATGCTTGTATGCGTCACTCGCTTCATATTCTTTTGCTGCCTTCTCAATTGTGTAATGCGTTTTTTGAACAGGTTTCATTCATTGAAGTAATCACTACCCAAATCTGTACTCGTAAATCTAAGATGTTTAACAGGCATTCCCGGTATTAAGTTGTGGATTTGCCTGTGAATATTTAGCGGCAGCGTGTCTATGAACGCAATTTAAACTTAAGCTTGCTTTCCTATTGATATGTGTACAAAGGCTTGTTCAGCGTCAGAGGGTTTCCGCAGTAGCTGCACTTATGGATATGCTAAGCACAGTCCTTCACCCGCGAATATGTAGCGGCAGCGTGTCTCCCTCACCATCTCATCTTCATTTGCATAAGCACAGTCCTTCACCCATGAATATTTACCTTATATGGACAGGCACTCAATTACGTGGGAGGCGTGATGATGTGGGATGCAACTCCGCCTCACACAGCAACCGAGCTGCAGGCTATGGCCGTATATATGGATGAAAGTGTGTTCCAGTTATGACCATTACGCGTAGACTTTCTAAATGAAACCTGCCTAACTTTTGTAAGTAAGCTGTAAGGAATGAGACTGCCAAATTTCAGCCTTCCACCTACATGGGAAGTTGGAGAATTAGTGATGAGTCAGTCAGTGAATGAGTGAGTGACTGAGTGAGTCAGTCGGTGAGGGCTTTGTCTTTTATTAGTATAGATTACTTCACATCACTGTTTAATAAATGGCCGTGCTTCAGTAGTCCCTAATAGACAAAAGGAAGAAATCCTTAACAAAACAGATGAGACCTTTAAAAATAGTAAGCTGAAAAGGTCCTGTTGCTTGAAGGCATTCCTAAATCATGACAATAAAATAAAAAAAAAACATATGTTTACAGAACAATTTCTCCCAAATACACTTTCACAACCTTAAAGAAATACTCCAACCAAAATAGCTTTTTTATGTCACTTGCCCAAGCTGATTTGTAGAGATAGATGCCTATTCTATCAGAAACATTAATCAGCTATGAGGACCAACACTGGACAACAGCAATCAATACTAAAACATTCATGGAAAAATCTCAAGCTACTCATCTTGCATAAAACCACGTTATGTATACAGCTATAAGCTCACATTATGAAATATTTAGTTTTTTATGCTATAATGTGAAACAAATCCTAGAAAATTAGAGTAATGTATGAACAGATAGATAGGAAGTGCATAAAAATAGGATCAAGTCTTTTAAGTGAAGACAGAACTTGTGACAAATAAATGAGTGAGAGAGACAGAAGAAAAAAAAAGTTAAAACTAAAATGCTTCTACATAGCTGGTTCCAAGTTGGACATGCTTCCTGTTCTTTGTTTGTGCCACATCGGCTACACCTTGGTCACTCACCGATGTTGACATTTGACCAGATTATCGCCTTTCTACAGAGTGAACAATGAAAAAATCTCCCTACATCCAAAAAAAGTTTTATTACACTGCTGCATACCCAGAAACACTTTACAAAGATCAAAGAAGAAGCTATGAATTTCATATTCTCAATTAAAATAATCAGAAAGTTTGGTATTTCTTTCTAACTAAATTTAGCAACATTTTAATTGGAGGTCAAAAACAAGAGAAAAAAAAAAACACAAGAACCTACCAACAAAGTGCTGGGAATTCTAGAATGCACTGTCAGAACCCAATCCAGCAACACTAAATACAGCCTCTGTGGCCACTGCCTTAAGGTAAATGGGAGTCCAGTACATATGTGTATAATGTTAAAACAAACATGTGTATAATGTTAAAACAAGAATTTGTAAGTCTTCAATGTAAACCTTATAAAAATGACCATAAAATGTCCCTCTCATCACACACCCATGGATAGCCAGTTGCTCAGTCAGTTACTGACCCTTGTTCAAATTCAAGACTTGACAGCTAAAACAGTTGTTGTGGCCATTCAGGAAGTACAGCATGTACTGCCCAATATCAAAACTGACTGGCATGGGCAAACGAAATTGCAACATTTGTATAATATACAATCGATATTCAAACTTATTTTGGAAAAGCAAACCTCAACAGTTAGGTCTTCTAACTAAAGACTATCAAGGCAAGCAGTTAAACTGCTTCAAAATGCGTTCCTCTGAATACTGCACACTGCCTGCAAAAATACATCTAGAGTTTTCCATTAAACTAACATCCTAAACCAAATATACCATTGAAGACCCTATGTATGAACAAACAATGAAAGAGCATACTCGTTTATTTATACAGAATGACGTTTAGTGGACATTCTACGCGCAAGAACAATAAAAATATGGCTTCGTGTCAAAATAACATCCTGCTATGAGCAGGATGCCACAACCAGAAGCAGCAAGGTTCTAATGAATATCCAAGACACGAATTTTTCAATTTCAAAGTTCATTTAATATACAGATTACACCCAAGAGAGTAATCGATTAAAATTCTACTCAAACATTGATGCAAAGGCCGAGTAAGAATCTAGTTGGATTGCCATGCTTAACGTGTGGAAATACGTTCAATAGTTGATAAGCATGATCGTCATTCAAAGGTCAAAAACCTGTATCCATGGCCGCTATTTCAAAGGATCTTTGAAAAGCACACTATCAGTAACTGAAGGTCGAAAAAGGCGGCACGAGATCGCTTATGTTCAAAACAGCAGCATGTAAAATTGCGTTTTCTTGTTACTTCTTACTCACATTAAATAAAAAAATGTATCTCATTTCGTAGGTCGGTGTCCAAGTAAACGAAATATTAGTGTTGTGTAAAAAGTATACATGTCACGTCAGGTAGCAGACGGCAATTAATTCATCGTATGAATAAATAAAAACAAGACGATGCACATGCCCCGTAACCACGTGATGATCGCCTAAACGTCAATTGCGATAGGAAAAGAAAAGTCCTTCTGGATGTACACTTTAAACTCCTGTACTGTCAAATAAATGGTATAATGGGGGCTCAGACATTCGAAACTAAATTATTTTTGTGAGTTCGTGTTCTTATTACGTTCACATAACTGGTAATCAACAAATGAAAAGAATATATGCAGTGAAAAAGCTTCATTATGTGCCTACAAATATAGGAAGATTTTAAAGCAAAATTACAATATGTACAAGTTAACACACCTACTAGGCCACAAATACTCAAAAACACAATCGAACAAATTTACCTGTGCTGTCGGCCACGTTGCCCACAGAGGACGCCATCCCGTCAAGCTTAAATCTTTTACGTGTGGCGAAAAGGTGCCAAAAAACAAAGTGAGGAAGATTTTTTGTCGAATTGTTTGGCTTCAGCCAACTCGTACACAAAAACCGCAGGGTTTCTTCCGTCTCCTTTCCTCTAGTTGGTGTCGTTTTAGATTTCGCCGCCCTCCCCTTCCAGTCTACAGGCGATGTAAAGGATGGATGGAACAAGTCCGACTGTTATTTATTTTCAATTTCAATAAACAATTACAATGTACTTGTTCTTCTAAAAATAAAAAGCATTATATTTCGTTACTTTTTAAACTTCGATTTTAACAAAACTAACACATTTTCTTCTGCTCCTCACGCCGTCTCGACGGTAACCCCAAGTCCTCCCGAAATGGCGGCTGAAGCCGGAACTACTTCTATACTTACAAATAGTCCAAAGCCTTTGCCGGTTGACGTAACCAGCTAACTTGATAGATCCCGGATGAACTATTAAGCACGCGCAGGCCTAATGAATTTAGCAGTTTTATAATAGTAACGAGTTATATTCTACAGGCTGCAAATACGACTATATAAAACTGAAAGACACGCGAAACCTTGATACGGCCGTATAATCATGAGGCGCACATCTTGATGATTCTGATGTATTATTGCGCGGTGGCATTGCGGCACTAAATGTCGATTAGCGCATGTGCCAAAAAAACTCGAAGGATGATGTCGTGGCAATCACGTGATATGCAGAAGACACAATGACGTTTCCTTATTTTGGTTCGGTGTTTAGTAGTGCCATGTCAGGTGATTTTTTAAAGTGGTTTTTAACAGTATTGGGAAAAGTGTAATTTACATAACCGGCAAGGAGGGAGCTGGAGGTTAATGGTTTTGAAGTAGTTTGTGGCCACTTATGGCGTAATGTACAGGTTATGTTACTCTTCATCCGTATGTACATTAATATGTATGTTTAATTGTGTCAAGTGTATTTAAAATAACTATTTAATCTGTTAAATTGCTCCTTCGGCCAAATACCTGTCTGGAAGTAGTTAAGTGGCATATCTCTCGGTATTATGGAGGCGCAGTTTTAAATCGGGTGTGTTGCAATAGCGAGACCAACTTATGGCCAACATGCTGTGATATTACAAAATATTACTGGTAAATGTATGGTAGTAATTATCTGCAGCTTATCATGGGGCTAAGGAGAGGGGGCTGAATCATTGCAGGCGACTATGATAAGTCATTTAAACATTTTGATATCTTCTAATTTACATATTGACACAGTATAAGTCCTCACTTAGATATCTGCACATTAATTTTAAATTTGTTATGGTTTGAAAGCTATAAATACATTTGACTAGTCACATTTATAAATATATACATCTTTGATGTCTTTACATGTAATATATATGTTTTATTGTTTTATTCAAGTCAGATACCGTTCCTTCTACCTCTCTATAAAGAGCAAAGAAGAAAGTTAAACAATGTAAAGGTTTAACATTTTTTAAGCATATTCAGTTAACCTAGAATGAGATTTATAAATGCCTTCCAAAAACTATGTATTTGTTCTCATATGGAGAATTTACTTTGTTTAATGTTTCAAGTTAAATTGGCCATTCCTTTCCAATTGTATTTCAGTAGGCAGAATTGGATTCTTCAATTGTTGAGCGAAATTTTAACAATATAATATCACTTATCACAATAGATTGTTTGTTATGCAGTAGCATCCCATGCACATAGAAGTGTTGAAAGGTTAGATATTATAACCCCAAAGCTGTTGTAGAAATTAGCAAATATATACTCGGCAAAAAAAGAAACGTCCCTTTTTCAGGACTGTGTATTTCAACAATAATGTTTTAAAAATCCAAATAACTTTACAGATCTTCATTGTAAAGGGTTTAAACAATGTTTTTCATGCATGTTCATTACCTGCTTACAGAAAGTAGGCATTTAAGGTCACAGTTCTAAAAACGCAGGACACTAAAGAGACTTGTCTACCGACTGTGAAAAACACCCAAAGAAAGATGCCCAGGGTCCCTGCTCATCTTCGTGAACGTGCATTAGGCATGCTGCAGGGAGGCATGAGGACTGCTGATGTGGCTAGGGCAATAAATTGCCATGTCCGCACTGTGAGACGCCAAAGACAGCGCTACAGGGAGACAGGAAGGACAGCTGATCATCCTCGCAGTGGAAGACCACGTGTAACAACACCTGTACAGGATCGGTACATCCGAATATCACACCTGCGTGAAAGGCACAGGATGGCCACAGCAACTGCTCGGGATGTCCAGGAACTTGCAGGTGCCTTGGTGGAAGAGTGGGGTAACATCTCACAGCAAGAACTGACAAATCTGGTCCAGTCCATGAGGAGGAGATGCACTGCAGTACTTCAAGCAGCTGGTGGTCACACCAGATACTGACTGGTACTTTTGATTTTGAGCCTCCCTTCATTCAGGGACACATTGTGAAACATTTTTAGTTTATGTCTTATGGTGTTGACTCTTTTAGTGTTCATACAAATGTTTACACATTAAGTTTACTGAAAGTAAGAACAGTTGAAAGTCAGAGGACGTTTCTTTTTTTGCTGAGTATATATACTCACTGAGCAGAGAATTAGAAACATATTAACTAGCCAACCCGCGGTGTACCATACGCCGCATAATCAGGCCGGTTTTTTAATGATTTTTAAGCACAGGGAGAAAATTAACATTTGAAAAATCGGAAATGTAATAAATCAGCAAGAAAAGCAACATTGTAACAATGCACGGAACGAACCAACACACAATCGTCCGTGTGGTGCTTAGGCGCGGAGGGTGGAATGGGAGGAGAAGAGAAGGACGTCCACTCGCTCCCTCCGTCATGCTAGTCTGCTGATTTCTCGTCCAGTATGCACTGCCTGCTCATGTGCCCACCTCCAACTCGTCACTCGAGTCATTGTCGTCTGTGCATAGTCCAGATGCAGCTGTGACTCACGTAGACTTTTCATTGCTCTGTGCGGTTTTGGCTGCCTTTCTATATATAATCAACAAAGACACCCGACCACGGTGGTAGCGAGGTGGGAGGGCGGTGTGTACAAAGTGCAGGAGCATCTATAAAGACGCATGTTTGTCACGGATGCGAATTGCTATATGTAGCGTGTAAAACAGTTTGCTATCGTGCATGCGGTCGTGTGTCGTAACCGAAAACTCGGTTTTTAAAGACTGGTTACTTCATTGTTTATACGACTGTAGGTGAATGAAAAGATGTAACTCTGAAGAGGACAACATACAATACAGCGTTTTACACACTGCATACAGCAATTCACACTCACGCCAAATTGTTTTACGCGCTACATACAGCGATTTACATCCGCGACAAATATGAATCTTTTTAGTTGGTGCTGTCGCGTCTACCCACGCGCAACTAACAGAGACTCGCCCACCAACTGTAAGACTATGGGATACCCCTCGCAAACTGCTGTACACGCCACATACAGTGATTCATATCTGCGACAAACTGTTTTACACACTGAATACAGCGATTCACAGTCGCGACATGATTTTTCTTAAATGGTCCTGTCACGTCCACCCTCGCAGTTGAAGCATACACACTGCCTGGTCATATGCCTGGTCGCAAGAGCAACTGACAGAGACCCGGCCACCGAGTCTAAGACCATAGGAAACCCCTCGGAAACTGTTTTACATGCTGCATACAACGATTCACATCTGCGACAAACAAACTGTTTTACACGCCGCATACAGCGATTTACATCCGTGACAAACATGCCTCCTCTTAGATAGTCGTGCCGCGTCGTGTGGTGCCTCTGTGTGAACCGGTCAGGCACAGAGAAGGTCAGCTGCTGAGAGAGCGTCTCGACTGTTGCAGGGCCTGCATTGGTGAAGCAGGTGAGACGGTAATGAAACTGAGGCACAGGGCTTATTGGTTTTTAAAGACTGCTTCCTTCATTGTGTTTTAACCTCAGTTTTAAAGGATTGTTTTAAGGATCCCATGGGATACCCCTCGCAAGCTGTTTTACACGCTGCATATAGCGATTCACTTCTGCGAGAAACATGCCTCTGTGAACAGTCAACGTTGCTCAGAGCTGCATGTGGACTCTACGACAGACGAACATAAATGACGCCGTTTTTCCTGTGTCATTGCGTCCGAGTTGGTGGGCGTAGTTCTGTGAGTTGTTGTCGTATCCTATGGTCTTAGAGTTGGTGGGCGTGGCTCCTTCCTGTGTGCGCCATGGGGGTCTCACTTGTCGGCGGCTTAGTGAATCCACGCCCCCTTCCGGCGTTCTTTCCATGGTTGTCTTGCCTTAGTGAATTATATATATAGATGCTGGGTAGGGCCTCCTTTTGTTCTCAATACAGACTTAGTTCTTTGTGCCATGGATTCCACGAGATGTTGGAAACATTCCTTTGAGTTTCTAGACCATGTTGAAACAATTGCATCTTGAAATTTCTGCACATTTGTTAGCTGCATATTCATGCTTCAAATATCTGTTTTACCACACAACCCAAAGGTGTTTAATTTGATTCAGATCCATTGACTGGGAAGGCAACTGAAGAACCAACTCATTGTCATGTTCGTGAAACCAGTTTGAGGTAACTTTTGTAAGTGGGCATTAGAAGATTGGTAAATTGTCATCATTTAGGGATATACTTGATCAGCAACAATACTCAAGTAGACTGTGATATTCAAGCAATGACTGATTGATATTAGCAGGACCAAAGTGTACCAAGAAAAAAAAATGTCTAATTAATACATGGAAGAAAAAAAACATACCTGTATAAATATAGTAAATATATATTTTAACAGCACAAAAGTTGTAGTGAAATTGATGATTTAAAATTATTAAAACATATAAGGGCATGTATATTTACATTTAATCAGCATTTAATTACCAATATCAATTGTGTGAAAAAAAATATATATATAGTGAACAGTAAATATGAGGGGCCACTGACTCCCCAAAACCCAGACAGGGCATTCCTCCCAGGATTTTTAATCCACACAGCTCAACACAATTAAAATTACAACCAGTATACAGTACACCCTTTAAGTTCTCTCTCCTTCAAGATCGTAGCCCACTGCCTCCCAACTCTGATTCGTCCTCGTGTTGCAGCGGGCTCCTTTTATGTTAGACCTGGGAGTGTTTCCAGTGATGTGACATGGCCAGTTGGAAGTACTTCTGGGTCATAAGAAATCCCCTATAGCGTCCTGTATCATACACCAGGGACCCCTACAGGGCAGCACCTCTGGATTCTAACTCCCATGCAACCCTACAGGTGTCCAAATTGAGACTCTATATGAGGGACAGTACCACCTATTATAGTGTTGGATGAACTGCTCCCTGCGTCCTCTTTTCCAGATTCCTGTACCATTTGGACATCACACTCAGGACAGGAATCATAAAGAGATCTGATCAGGTATTGCTTGCACTTAGTCCATCCTTCCATTATGGCATCACGGCAGGGTAAGAGATCCATCCATATCTGTTCTGTATGCCCCATACATATATATAATGCCTGGCCAGGATGCCCCTATGAAGGAAGGACCAAGGGAGAGGGCATATTTAGGGCAGTTCCTCCCCAGAACACAAGAGGGCAACCCCCCCTGGCTCACAGCGGGGCGGTGTATTTAGGGCAGTTCCTCCCCAGAACACAAGAGGGCAACCCCCCCTGGCTCACAGCGGGGCAACGGGTTAGGAGCTTAGGAGGGGCACCTGGGCAGTTTCTGAGCCCTGGGTTGAAGCACTTTCACCACACCCAGAACCCAGAAGTGCTGCCGGAAGAAGATCTGGGAGGACCTGGATCACTTCTGGGTGCACTATAAAAGGGCTCACCTCACTCCATTTGAAGAGCCAGGAGAAGATGGACAAAGCATGCTAGGAGAGGAGTGAAGGTGGCACAGAAAGAGAGAAGGAAGAAGAAGAAGAATGAAGGGACTGAGCATTAGTACTTATGCTTATCTGTATTGAGTTAGGGAGCAAGGGAAAATTGCTGCCTCATGAGAAATAAACGTGTGTTGCCTTGGACCTGTGTCACTGCACCTGTCTGTGTCTGGGTTTAGGGCAGCTGCATGCCCCAGTATTCCACTATATATATATATATATATATATATATATATATATATATATATATATATTGTAACAGTAGGAGGTACCACGCCAAACACCAGGTAAAAGTCCAATAATTATTATTTTTATTATAATAATTATGTGCACCAAGCACCCTCCACTCCACTCATACTCATACAATAACCAATATTATCAATGACCAATACAATCCTCCACTCCCAGACACGTTGCCACCCTTCCTCCCAGCTCAGCTCTCCGTTTGAAAGCTCCCACAGTCCTTTGTGGCTAACTAGGGCACGAAACGGAAGCAGAAGCAGACAATAGCCGACAGTGAGATGAATCGCGTTCCCGTCGTTGTAGAAGAACTCCAGGCACTCGACAAACAGATTCAGAAACTCCTGTCCAGACGAAGATACCTTGGATTTGAAGGCTCGGCTGCTGGATAAACCATCCTCGCCATCTGAAATCGGCGTAACATCAACCCCGCATTGTCCCGCTCAAATAAACTTCACCCCCGTGCCTCGTAGGAGTGACAACAATACCGATAAAGACCTCGGCGTATTTCAGCTATGCAGGTAGGGGTTCAAGGCTAGAACACCTCCATCGGCACAGGCGAGCATCTCGACTCGGAACCGGTTGGACTGAGAACCGGTTCGACCCTCTCCGCGTCCCCAGTTTGCCTTCAACCCCTGGTGTTGTAGTAGTGGTAGGTGATTCGATTGTTAGAAACCTCAATATTGCATGCCCTAATTGAAAATCTTTTGTTTCTTGTTTTGCCGGTGCTCGTGTCCGAGATGTGATGAGACGTGCGCCGGAAATCTACGAGAAGCACAAGAAGAGGGCAGTTGAAGCGATTGTATTGCACACCGGCTTGAACAACATAATGCAATGACAGTCGGAAATTCTCAAGGCTGACTTCGCAGCACTAAAGACACGAAGGAGAGGACCCCATCAGCAAAGATCTTCATTTCGGGTCCACTACCTCTCGTCAGACGATCAAATGAGTACTTACAGTCGTCTGCTGGGATTAAACAACTGGCTACATGGCTTCTGCAAGAATCAATACATCAGATTCATCAACAACTGGAACCTCTTCTGGGAAAGGCTGCGTTTCTTCAAGCGAGATGGCCTGCATCCAAACAGTTTTGGTGCCCGGGTCCTCTCTGAAAACATATCTAAGATAATTCATTTATCTTGACTAACTATCTCTTCTCTTAACCCCTTCCAAAATGCTATTGCTGTGCTAAGACATGATAATTGTTTAATAAAATCTTCCGTAAAATTGCACAACATTAATACTCTGATAACCACTCTCAATGCACATAGAAAATCTAGGCAGTAAGGCATAAACACCAATAATTTAATTACAATTACTACTTTAGATGAACAATGTATTAAAACTATAAACACAGACAATAGATTAAACATTGCTAACAAAAATAACTTAGTTCCTGTTCCAAATATCAATAACGCACATAGCATTCATCTGTGCCCCTCCGAAACATTAAATATGGCACTATTAAATGTTAGAGCTTTCACTAACAAGACGTTTTTATCAACGATCTTATTAGTGATAAAAAAAATTGATTTTATTGCACTAAGTGAAACGTGGCTTAGCTCAGATGTCGCAGCTGTTTTAATCGAATCTGTGCCTCCGGATTACAGTTTTACTCATGTGGATCGCCAAGGAAAGAGAGGCGGCGGACTATCAAACATTTACTCAAGCCGATGTCAATTTTGGTAAATTCAAGTCTTTTGAGTATCTCGCCGTTATTATTCATGGAGATTCTCACGTTCTAGTATTATCCGTGTATAGACCTCCTAAATTAACGCTCTTTTTTGAGGAATTCTCTGACTTAATGTCAATTTTAATTACAAACTATGACACACTCTTAATAGTTCGATGACTTTAATTTTCATATAGATAATCAGTGTGACCTAAAAGTAAAAGAATTTATGAACCTCCTGGACTCTTTTGATTTGAGACAGCTCGTTAATCAGCCTACACATAAAGCAGGTCATACGTTAGACTTAGTGATTACTAAAGGACTGAAAGTTGATATAAAAGATCATTGATATTGGTCTATCAGACCATTTTCTTCTACTTTTAGTATAGAAATAATGATAGAAAACACTCATGAGAAGCGTATTGTTAAAAAACGCTTCTTTGACTCATCAGCAGCTTTAAAACTTACAAACATTCTAAGCAATCAGTCCGTTTATAGTGCCAACTATAATAGCGAGGATAATGTAAATAGTAAGGTGGAAAGATTTAATACTAAAGTGAGAGCTGCTGTTGACATAGTTGCACCTGAAAAGACAGTTAAAAAATCTTCTAGCATTGTTATACCATGGAAGACCCAAAGAGTGTCTGATTTAAAGAGAACATGCCGTAGAGCTGAGCGTAAATGGAGGAAGACTAAACTAACTATCCACTATGAAATATTAAAAGTTAAAATAACAGAATACAATAACACTGTCCGTCTTGAGAGGCGCTGCTATTTCTCTAAGATTATAAATAACAATGCTAGAAATTCCAGAGTCTTATTTTCTACAATTGATTGTCTGCTAAACCCAGGTAACTCAAAGGAATGCCTCCTAAGTACTTCCAGTGAAACCTGTGAGGCTATTGCTGTATTTTTCAATCAAAAAATTAATGATATTAGAAATAACATAGTATATCTCCCCAAAACTAAGGATCCTCCTAAACCCCAGTACTCCTGTTATAAACAAATTAAACTCTTTCACTAGGAT
This sequence comes from Polypterus senegalus, assembly GCF_016835505.1. Classification (NCBI taxonomy): domain Eukaryota; kingdom Metazoa; phylum Chordata; class Cladistia; order Polypteriformes; family Polypteridae; genus Polypterus; species Polypterus senegalus. Next base: position 61,753,580 of record NC_053163.1, read on the forward strand.
AGATTTACCTGATTTACATAAAATAATTCTCAATGAAACCCTCCACCTGTGTCCTTGACCCAATACCAACAAATTTTTTCAAAGTATCGGGTGTGCTAATTGATAATATTCTTGACATAGTAAATTCGTCATTAGATGCGGGAGTCTTCCCAGACTGCTGTAGTTAAACCCCTACTTAAGAAAAGTAATCTTGATCCTTCTGCTCTGGAAAATTTTAGACCCATCTCTAACCTGCCTTTCTTAAGTAAAATTCTAGAGTCATTATGCAGTTAAATGACCACCTCAATAAACATGCTATTCTTGATAAATTTCAGTCAGGTTTTAGAACAAATCACAGCACGGAAACTGCACTCGTTAAAGTAGTAAATGACTTGCGAGTAAATGCAGACAGAGGTCATTTATCTGTTCTTATTTTCTTAGATTTGACACCATTGATCATAATATTCTTAGAAATTGCCTTAGTCAATGGGTGGGCCTCTCTGGCAGTGTCTTAAATTGGTTTGAATCCTACCTGGCAGGGAGAAATTCTTTGTTAGTTGTGGTAATTACAATTCAAAGACACATGATATCCTATATGGTGTTCCACAAGGCTCTATCCTGGGTCCGCTGCTCTTCTCAATCTACATGCTTCCGTTAGGTCAGATTATCTCAGGGCACAACGTGAGCTACCACAGCTATGCTGATGACACACAGCTGTACTTATCAATAGCACCTGATGACCCGATTCTCTTGATTCACTAACACAATGTCTGACTTGTATCTCTGAATGGATGAATAGTAACTTTCTCAAGCTAAATAAAGAGAAACTGAAATCTTAGTGATTGGCAATAACGGATACAAAGAGGCTATTAGAAATAAACTGGATACATTAGGATTAAAAGTCAAGACGGAGGTAAAAAGCTTAGGGGTAACTGTTGACTGTAATCTGAATTTTAAATCGCATATTAATCAGATCACTAGGACAGCATTTTTTCACTTAAGAAACATAGCAAAAGTTAGACCTCTTATATCACTGAAAGATGCTGAGAAATTAGTTCACGCGTTTGTTTTCAGTTGACTAGATTACTGTAACGCACTCCTCTCAGGACTACCCAAAAAAGACATAAATCGTTTGCAACTAGTGCAGAATGCAGCTGCTAGAATCCTAACTAGGAAAAGAAAATCTGAGCACATTTCTCCAGTTTTGATGTCACTACACTGGTTACCTGTGTCATTCAGGATTGACTTTAAAATTCTGCTTATGGTTTATAAAGCCTTAAATAATCTCGCCCCATCTTATATATCGGAATGTCTGACATCTTATATTCCAAATCTAAACCTCAGATCCTCAAATGATTGTCTCCTCAGAATTCCAAGAGCAAAACTTAAAAGAAGTGGTGAGGCGGCCTTCTGCTGTTATGCACCTAAAATCTGGAATAGCCTGCCAATAGGAATTCCCAGGCTAATACAGTAGAGCACTTTAAAACACTGCTGAAAACACATTACTTTAACATGGCCTTCTCATAAATTCACTGTAACTTAATCCTGATACCCTGTATATCCAATTCATTATAATAAGTATTCATGGTGGCTCTAAAATCTGTACTAACCCCTACTCTCTTTTCTGCTTCTTTTTCCGGTGTCCCATCTACTCAAAGCACCGTTATGTTCCAACAGTGATGGATTAAAAGCCAGAAGTCTGCATGACCATCATCATCAAGTTCTTCTGTGCGACCCCTAAGTACAAAGAGGACTATTTTATTTATGTTAGGTAGAATGGCCAGAGGCGACTGGGCAGTCTCATGGCCTGGAACCCTACAGATTTTATTTTTTCTCCAGCCGTCTGGAGTTTTTTTTGTTTTTCTGTCCCCCCTGGCCATGGACCTTACTCTTTTCTATTTTAACTAATGTTGTCTTATTTTAATTTCTTATTTTGTCTTTTATTTTTCTTCATTATGTAAAGCACTTTGAGCTACTTTTTTGTATGAAAATGTGCTATATAAATAAATGTAGTTGTTGTTTTATTAGAACATTAGAACACTCTAGACGAGAACAGGCCATTCAGCCCAACAAAGCTCGCCAGTCCTATCCACTTGTTTCCTCCAAGAAAACATCAAGTTGAGTTTTGAAAGTCCCTAACGTCTTACTGTCTACCACACTACTTGGCAGCTTATTCCAAGTGTCTATCGTTCTTTGTGTAAAGAAAAACTTCCTAATATTTGTGCGAAATTTACCCTTAACAAGTTTCCAGCTGTGTCCCCGTGTTCTTGATGAACTCATTTTAAAATACAAGTCTCGATCCACTGTATTAATTCCCTTCATAATTTTAAACACTTCAATCATGTCACCTCTTAATCTTCTTTTGCTTAAACTGTAAAGGCTCAGCTCTTTTAATCTTTCCACATAATTCAACCCCTGTAGTCCTGAAATCAGCCTAGTCGCTCTTCTCTGGACCTTTTCTAGTGCTGCTATGTCCTTTTTGTAGCCTGGAGACCAAAACTGCACACAGTAATCAAGATGAGGCCTCATCAGTGCGTTATAAAGGTTGAGCATAAGCTCCTTGGACTTGTACTCCACAGATCGTGCTATATAACCTAACATTCTGTTAGTCTTCTTAATGGCTTCTGAAAACTGTTGGGAAGTTGATAACTATGACTCCTAAATCCTTCTTATAAGGTGTACTCTCAATTTTCTGACCGCCCATTTTGTATTCAAACCTAATATTTTTATTTCCTATGTGTAATACTTTACATTTACTGACATTAAATTTCATCTACCACAAATCTGCCCAAGCCTGTATGCTATCCTTCTGTAATGATATAACGGATTTTAAATTATCTGCTAATCCACCTATCTTGGTATCATCTGCAAACTTAACCAGCTTGTTACTTATATTTCTATCTAAATCATTTATATATATTAAAAATAGCAGCGGTCCTAGCACTGACCCCTGTGGTACACCACTCTTAACATCGGCCAGTTCTGATGAGGTTCCTCGCACCATCACCCTCTGCTTCCTGTGTCTGAGCCAATTCTGCACCCATCTGAAAACATCACTCTGAACTCCCACTTCTTTTAACTTGATGCCCAACCTCTCATGTTGCACCTTAACAAATGCTTTCTGAAAGTCTAGGTAAATAATATCATAAGCTCCACTTTGATCGTATGCTTTTGTTGCAACCTCATAGAATTCCAACATGTTAGTAATACACAACCTCCCTCTTCTGAACCCATGCTGACTGTTCAGAATAACTCCTGTCCTTGCCGTGTGTTGCTCAATCTTATCCTTAATAATTCCTTTCATTCATTTTCCTGTGATGCATGTTAAGCTTACTGGCCTATAGTTGCTTGGATCTGCCCTGTCACCCTTTTTATATAATGGGATGATATTTGCCATTTTCCCGTCCTTCGGAATCTCTCCAGTGCTCAGTGACTTCCTAAAAATATGTGTCAAGGGTTTATATGTACTCACTAGCCTCCGTAAGAACACGAGGATAAATATTATCTGGGCCTGGTGATTTGTTTGATTTCATCTTATTTAATCTGAGCAGCACTTCTCCCTCTACATTCCCTGACACGGAAGTGTTTCCAATCCCCAGTCCATGTGATCTCCTATCACTTCCGGGTCAGATAAAAAGTCCTTATCTTCACCCTGAAAGTATTTCATTCCCTCTGTCGCCTTGACTAAGACGTACTTCTGGGTGATAGTGTACATACAAGAGACAGCACTTTTCAGCTGTTCCGGTTCGATCGGCGCTTCCCGCAGTCCCACAATGTCATTTAATTTGGCCGGAGGCAGGCTACAACCATTACTTGTCTTACCTTCTGGCTGGGAGCCAATGAGCACGTCTGCTCCTGGCACATGCTTGGCTGGGTTGCGTGCAGGTTCTTGGGATTTGGAGTTTTTAGAGGATCGGGAAGCTGCTACTGGCCAACTGTGATCCGCCTTTTCTACTTTGACAGCGGGCCGTTCAGTCACATCCCGCTCCTCTTTACCTTTATTTATAATCGGCGCTGCTTCGCTCGCCTCCCCCTTCCCCTTCAGGGAGCTCGGTTCCGTCAGGAAAACATTACCCTCAGCAATGGACCAAGGTTGACCTTCTCCTTCCCGAAAGCCTTCGGGCGTGATCACTTGTCCCGTTTCGGGGAATAGGCAGGTCTCTTCCTGGTCAGGTGACACCCCTGTTTTGCTTTCGGTTTACCCAGCCTGCCCCAGGATAGTCCACGTGAATGTTTTCGTCGAATGGACTTCTTCCCCGAAGACTCCTAGAATGGCTCAACTCCTCTCTATCACAGCCATCTTGCTTGGGTATGAGGTACGTGTCTGACTCACCGTCTGAGTTCTGCAGACAGGCCTCTGAAAAATAAGAAAAAAAAGTTCCCGGTGCCTCGGGCATCTTTCCGGCACATACCTCCGAACTTAGACGGTGTATTCCCAGTTCATATAGGTAGTCCTGCGTGTCTGACATCCGACAGCCCTCCCGCTGCCGTACCACTCGGGCTTTCTTGGCATCAATCAGCACTCTGTCTTTCTCACTTCCCGTCAGGTATGTCCACATACTCTCTGCATCATTTAGGGTCTGTTTCTTTTGGGTATTCCCATTCTTTCTGCCAGATTTCTTCCCCATCGCGGTCCGAAGTATAACAAGGCTCACTATCGCAGCGATCTCGGTAGAGTGTGGCGTTTCTACCTCTGGGTGCTTTGATGCTACCTTCTTAGGGTTCTCTGTCCACAAAATGTTTTAAATTCAGGTCCTCTGCCAACTGACGGCCAGAGAATCCTGTCCACTACGCCAGTGTAACAGTTGGAGGCACTATCGCTCCCTTGAACCCTCAGGTACCACGCTACACACCAGGTCAAAGTCCAATAATTATTATTTTTATTATAATAATTACGTGTACCAAGCACCCTCCACTCCACACTACTCATACAATAACCAATACAATCAATAACCAATACAATCCTCCACTCCCAGACGCGTTGCCACCCATCCTCCCACCTCAGCTCATCGTCTGGGAGCTCCCACAGTCCTTTTATATTCCCTGACGTGGAAGTGTTTTCAGTCTCCAGTCCATGTGATCACCTATCACTTCCGGGTCAGATAAAAAGTCCTTATCTTCACCCTGGAAGTATTTCATTCCCTCTGCCGCCATGACTAAGACATACTTCCGAGTTATAGTGCACATGCAAGTCCTTGAGCCTCCCTGCAGCATCCTCTGGTGGGCCCCACTGTATCCAACAGGGTTGGGAATAGAAACTCCATTGTCCAGGATTCCCTGCTGGTCTTTGGGGCACTTCCATGCTACAGGGAGGGCTCCATCTGGGGGTATTGGCCGGGATGAACAGCTGGCCATCTCCCACAATATATATATATATATATATATATATATATATATATTATTAGTCACACACATGCGATTAGGTGGCAGTTGGAAATATCAAAGGTGAGTGAAATATCGCGAGATGAAGGATTGTCACATGGTACTTATCTGAAATTATTATTTTCTCCCAACAGGAAAACTGAAGAAAGATAATAGCCACTATTTCTGGGTTTCAAAATGGCCACCATAGCGTCACTTCCAGTGACTCCGTTTTTCATCACTTCTGCCTGTCACCATGGACATCACTTCCGGTTCCTGCACAATGACGCTGTCACTTCCTGCCAACCAGTTCTTGTTCCCAAAATGTATCCGCTATTAAAACACCATCTTGTCATATCCATTTTGTCAACTGATTCTGAATTACAAGTACTTTTGATCACTTTTGCATCCTTTTCTTCGCAGGACAATATACGGGAAAGGTCCCCAAAACTTTATCTTTGTGGAGTTTCTTTTCTTTGTTGAATAATTTCCACAATTGGCGTAGCCGGCAGGATTTTTGCTTTTGAAAATGGCAGAAGAGCAGGACCTCAACACCGTCTTATCGACAATCGAGAGTGAGCTCCACACTCTGAAACTGCAGATGGGTGAAACCCGAATGCGACTGAGAGAATCCTAGGCTCATGCAGCAGCAGTCTGGATGGAGAACGCTCGGTCTTTGCCAACTTAAATAACATACATGACAGAAGATGACGACATCGAAACTTATTTTTTAGTTTTTGAATGCACCGCAAAGCGAAATGCATGGCCGAGGTCGGAATGGGCATACCTACTGGCTCCCTACTTGAAGGGGATTGTTCAGAGGGCTTACTATGACTTAACCATGGAGCAGGCTGGCAACTACAAAATTCTGAAAAGCGAGGTGCTCAAACGCTACGGTATATCTCCGGAACAGCAGGCAAGAGAATGGAGGGAGTGGAAATTTGACCCAGAAAGGCCACTCAGAACACAGGCATTTAAGGCATGAAGCAAGGTTTGTCGCTGGCTACTGCCCGACATAAACAGTTCTCATAAAATGGCCGAATTGCTACCGAATTGAGACCTTCATGCATGCCATCCCTGATGAGATCGCCCAGCAAATCCGGAGACAAAATTATGAGAATATGGACACCTTGATAAAGATCGCAGAGCATCACTGGTTGGCTTGCAAATCGGGTCGGTCAGAAAGGTTCTCTCGCTGTCCTCAACAGGCACGTGGAGCAGCTCCTGAGCCCACCCGACAACCACCCATGCCTGCCGTCCAAATAAGGGACAGACAATACAGTATGCCACGCCGTTTCAAGTGTGGCGAACTTGGTCATCTGTCCCCGACATGTACCAATGAGCCTATGGACTGCTCACTGATGAAGGGGGAAAGGTATTATGCCACTGTGATTAATCATTTATCTCTTCCCTATACAGGTGCAGTTATTATAAACTAGCAGAATACCCGCGCTTCACAGCGGAGAAGTAGTGTATAAAAGAAGTTATGAAAAAGAAATGAAAAATTTTAAAAATAACGTAACATGATTGTTAATGTAATTGTTTTGTCATTGACATGAGTGTTGTTGTCATATTACATACATGTTTACATATATACACACACACATATACTATGGGGTGCGAAACAGGCAAATACATTGATTTTCTGAATATATAAAGTCGGCGTCAGAATATATAAAGTCAAAACTTCAATATATAAAGTCATTCCCGAATATACTGTATAAAGTCACTGTCGGAATATATAAAGTCAAAACTTGAATACATAAAGTCAGCGTCGGTATACATAAAGTCAAAACTTTTTTCTAAATATATAAAGTCAAAACTTGAATAAATAAAGTCACCGCTGGAATATATAAAGTCAAAACTTGAATATATAAAGTCAGCCTCGGAATTTATAAAGTCATTCCTGATTATACATAGTCAACATCGGAGTATATAAACTCATTCCTGAATATATAAGTCAAAATATATTGATTGAAACGACTCTGAACTGAAGTAAGTTAACAAAAACGTATTCAGAAAAATAAATTAAAAAAACACTGTTCGGTTAATGTTTTGAAAATGATGTATTTGCCCTGCCCAGGATTGGTTCCTGCCTTGCACCCAGTGTTGGCTGGGATTGGCTCCAGCAGACCCCAGTGACCCTGTGGTCAGATTCACCGGGTTGGGAAATGGATGGATATTGCAGCACTGACTTTGTATATTCCGACGATGACTTTATATATTGAAGTTTTGACTTTATATATTACAGCGCTTACTTTATATTGTGAGCTGGAGGGCTTCGCTATTACGTGTGGGGACGAAACTTCACTTTGGTAACTGATCATGCTCCACTTCAATGGTCATACCGACAGAAAGATACAAACTCTCGCCTCCTGAGATGGTTTCTGGGCTCACAACTTTTACCGTTTCACAGTAAAACATTGACCAGGTTCTGAACACGTCAACGCAGACGTATTATCAAGACTAAATGAACCTGGTGCAGAGAGTTGCTTGATTCACGGAAATGTGAATAAAGCTGAGGGGGAGGGTGTGAGCTGGAGGGCTGATCGCACCCCAAGAAGATACAGACGCCTCTGGGAATGCAAACCTCACGCGATACTCCGCTAACTTAAAAGCCTTGTGCAGCGCCTGTCAGTTGAAAATTGATTGTTTGCTTGCTTTTATCGCTCTCTCTCTGCTCCTAGCGGAACTGTCATCTCTGACTTGTCATGGAGCACGTTTAAGCTCATGTGTTTGCAGTGTTTGAATAAAAATCCTTCTTGTTTCTACGACCTCCTGTGTCTCTGTGCAAATCTGTGACCCAAGCGTGACAATATATTCCGCTGACTTTATATATTCAAGATTTGACTTTATATATTCCAGCACTGAGTTTATATATTACGACACTGACTTTATATATTTAAGTTTTGACTTTAGGTGGCAGTGTGACGAAGTTGCTTCGGAAGACGGCGTTAGCCGCGGAGCTCAGCTCAGAGTGAAATGAGGTAAATGGGAGGGGATATGATGACGTGACTCCTCCACCCGCCTTAACTGTCAATCCCCCACAAACACAGTCTCTCGGAATTTGCATAAGCACACCCCTTCACCTGCAATTTTAACTTAGTTACAAAGTGATCAAAACTCTCATTTATATCCTGCGTCCTCTCATTAAACTTGTATCCCGCATTACCCGTGGGCATGAAAAACGCCAGCGGCAGCCTGTCTATTAACTTAATTTAAAGTTTAGGTTTACACCTTGCTTTGTTTCCGAAGTAGCTGCACTGATGAATATGGTAGTATATGTCACTCGCTCGCTTCTTATTGTTTCGCTGCCTTCTCAATTATATAATGCATGTTTTCTTCAGCGCATTTTGGAGCTCTTCCTGGTTTTCTACATAGTGCGTTGACAGTCAGTTCACGTGATTACGCGGGCGGCGTGATGATGTCATCCGAAACTCCGCCCCCACAGCTTTCAAGCTCAACTCCAATACAGTAAATGGAGAAAAATACCTTCCAGTTATGACCATTACGCATAGAATTTCGAAATGAAACCTGCCCAACTTTTGTAAGGAAGCTGTAAGGAATGAGCCTGCCAAATTTCAGCCTTCTACCTACACGGGAAGTTGGAGAATTAGTGATGAGTTAGTGAGTGAGTGAGTCAGTGAGTGAGTCAGTGCGTGAGTCAGTCAGTCAGTGAGGGCTTTGCCTTTTATTAGTATAGATGGCCAGAAGGTAAGAGCAATGTTCGATGCCGGGAGTAATATTTCCATTATTGCTTCCCGATTCATTTTACCGCAACAATGCCTTAAAATTAAAACTAGCCTGAAATGTATTCATGAAGATGTCCGGTATTATAAGACTGCCAAATGTGTTGTTATGGTGGATCATGTCATGATAAAAATGACCATGGCAGTATTACTGGATCTTCCATTTCATGTTATATTGGGGAGAGATTGGAAAGAAATTAGCAACGGTAAAAACATAACTGTTCCTGAGAAAAGTTTGGGCTTAATAATGGAGAATTCTTCTACTCCGACTGCCTCTACGCCGTGTATCACGGTCAATAGGACCACTACAGGTACACAATATGAGGGAGTCGATGTCCCATCGTCCTCTACGGGAACTAGTACATTTAACATGGAGGATGTGGTGGCTGAAGCTCCAGCCATTGAGGTTGGAAGAGACCCCATTCATAATTTATCAACACAATTTCTAGTTACCCCTTCTTCATTTAAAAGAGAACAATGGAACAATGATTCCTTAAAATTTGCAAGGAATGCCATATTATCAACCGAAGGGCATACAATCCTAGATCCCATGCCACCGATGCCTTTCTTTGTAATAAAAAATTAATTATTATATTGAGTGGCTGAACACAGGGGTGAAGTGAGAGCATTGTTGCTAATACCACACACTTTTTCGACAACAGGTGTGTGAGCTAGCACATCCTCACCTTTAGGAGCCCGTTTAGGCACTGAAAAAACTTTGGAGAGGATAAAACTCCGATTTTATTGGCCAGGAATTAATGAGGAGGTCAGACGATTTTGTGGTTCGTGTTCCTAGTGCCAACTTTGTCAGATTCCTAGGAGGGACTGTGCTCCTCTCTTTCTCCTTCCCCTGATAGATGTACCCTTTGAACGAGTCGGTATTGACCTCGTAGGCCCGTTAGAACCCTCATTAAAAGGCTTTAAATATATTTTAGTTCTAGTAGCAGAAGTATGCCACTTGATTACCCGAAGCTATTCCCTTGTGCTCAGCTAATTCACAAAACATTGCACGGGAACTGGTAGGAATATTCGCATGTGTTGGGATCACCAAAGAGGTTTTAAAGGACCAAGGGACTCCTTTCACTTCGGAGTCATTCAGGGAGGTAGCTAAATTACTCAGAATAAAACATTAGTCTATCACCCCCAAACAGACAGGTTGGTAGAACAATTTAATCAGACTTTAAAACAGATGTTACATAAGGTAGTTACTGCAGATGGAAGAAACTGGGATCAGTTACTTCCTCTTGTTTTGCTTGCCTATCGGGAAGTTTTGGCTATGCTACGCTCTGAGCCAGGAATTATCCTATTATTCGTGCTCTAAACCTGAAATGAGAGCTGATGCCTGATTCAGTCATTCACTTGTCAATACGCCGTTCGAGGTGAGCCGTTTTCACTGAAGTTAAAGCTTAAACTTAAAAGAGTTAAACTTGCCAATTTATTTTGTACGACAAAATTGAAAGTGCTGACAAAGTTTATTATTTTTAACTTTAATTTTAGCTCTTTATTTTTTAAGTAAGTACTGCTGTACACACTTTACTGTATAGTCTCAAGTCTGCAGACTGTACTCTGAAAATTTCATCGTAGTTGTGAATCTGATAATATTAATTTATATATTAACTAGCAAAATACCCACTCTTTGCAGCGGAGAAGAAGTGTGTTAAAGAAGTTATGAAAAAGAAAAGGAAACATTTTAAAAATAACGTAACATGATTGTCAATGTAATTGTTTTGTGACTGTTATGAGTGTTGCTGTCATCAAGGATGTGATTATCATTATTTGATTCAATTAGGTTTGTATTTGATGGATGTGTTGTGTTCAAGGTACATTCCTTGTTTGTCTAGTCTAACTATGACCATCTCATCTTCGTTTTTCAACCATTGTAAAGATAACAGGTTTCATTCATTGAAGTGATCACTACCAAAATCGGTACTCGAGAATCTAAGATGTTCAACAGGCATACCCGGTATTAAGTTGTGGATTTGCCTGCGAATATTTAGCGGCAGCGTGTCTATGAACGTAAAAAAGTTTCGCACTTTTGCTGAGTTTGTGCCAAACACTATTCTATCCCTGACCATCTCATCTTCGTTTGCATAAACACAGTCCTTCACCAGCAATTTTAACTCCGTTACAAAGTGATCAAAAGTCTCGTTTATACCCTGCGTCCTCTCATTAAACGTGTATCTCGCGAATATCGTATTCGTCTTAGGCATGACGAATGCCAGCGGCAGCGTGTCTATGAACTTAATTTAAAGTTAAGCTTTACACCTTGCTTTCCTATTCATTTGCATAAGCACAGTCCTTTACCAGCAATTATTTAATGTTAGTTCAGACCCGGTACTTTAAAGTTTCTCTTGC